>NW_028220048.1:0-41382 GCF_045865225.1 Trachurus japonicus | reverse complement strand
ATGCATCAAGAATGTGATCTGCAGTTATTCCCCTTTTTTTCTCTTCCTGAGCTGGTGATTAAGTGAGTGAGGGATTCGCAAAAGGAGCCAAGAATATAAACGTAATCCAAGATTACAGATGACAGGAAAAAGAGAAGATGGACGACTCATGGATAAGATGAAAGAATTGTTTAAGACATATTCTCATGCGGGAGAGAGAAACTGTAGGAAGAGTGATTAGAGTGGAAAACAAGGGGATTGAGTAATGAATGATGTCCTCTGGCAAAACAGCTTGAGGAGCTGTGAGAGTGTCTGGGCATTGTATACTGGATATGCTGTGTACACGTCAGTTCATGTACTAGGTGTGTGTGTGGGAGTGAGCCCTTACACATATGCATAGACAATATATGTTCTGTGAAGTATGTGCATGGGCATCATGTGTGTGTAGCTTTGTAAGACCTAAATATATCTTTTGTGTGTGCGTGCATTAGCATACATTCCTTTCCGTACCCAGTGCTGTTATTTTCCCACTGATTTCCTCTTTCCTTCCCTTATTGCCACCCCCTTACACCTTATGAATACAGATTACTCTTGATTGCACCTTGAACTCAACGTCTTTATGAAGACTGTAAAGCATGTAAAGAGTCAGTTAAGAAAGATATATTCATAGATTGAAGGATCAAGATGGAGAATATTTACTGAAACACGTATTATGCAGAAGCAGAGCATGGAGTAGTTCGGGAAAATTGAGCAAAATTATGTCTTTATTTACGTGCTTTTTTCTTCTTTTTTTCCACATCTAAAATACATGAATTATGAATGCACTAGTGTATATGAGAGTTGTGAGATGCTATCTGGAGAAACACTGCACTTAAAATGTATAGAACATGATCCCCTACGGGCCCCTGAAGGTCTGAGCTTCCAGCTCTCTGCTGTGCACTTTCTTATCAAAGGAAGGTTGAGGTTTATGTAAAGCTTTAGACATGGATCATTTCCCTTCAGTTATTTATGAATCTGTGTCTAAATACACACTGAATCGCAGGTGTACTCCTCCGTGAATACGAAGTGTGCAGAATTCTCGCAGAAATAAATCTCTGTGTCCATGCATGCGTGCATGTGCTCTAAGACTTCATCTTCCCCCCAGAAGACATCTGAGGATACAAAACCATGTTCTCTGTCAAATGATTCTCTTTCATTTGTGTTTCTGCATATCTAGACTAAACTTTAACCCGAGGGTTTGAGCAAAATGGAAAAAACACCACACAGAGTCAAAACAGAAAAAAAAAACGGCTTCACATTATGACACATAAATTACAGACTAATCAGAACACATCCTGTGTGATCATGCTAAGGACACCATATTTTTCACACATGTACAGTACAGTATGTATGTTAAGAAGACATATAAACATGAAGGTGTTGGGATTTTTGTCAACAAGGAGGTTAATACACAGCAGGGGTCCAGATGAAGTTGCTGCTCAGTGGCAGATGGTTTGTCACAAGTGTTTGCAAATGCGTGTGTAATACAAAAGTGTGTATAAGAAGCACATGAAGAGGCCATGGATTAAACATCAAAGAGAGACAGGATTAGTGCACAGAACATCGGTCCACTCACAGAGCAATGACTGCAACCAGCATTTCATGGTATATGTACAGTATACTGTATATATATATATTTCTTTTTCTTTCTTTTTTTATGTGTAATTCCTGCAGTATAGTTGCCTATAATGGCGAGTGGGTGTATTAATCATTAATTAGACATGGCTTCCTACTGGGAGAAAACAGGAGTGAAAGAAAAAATGCAACAAACATTCAGTGTGTAAATAATTTGAAAGTGATTCATGTAATGCCACCATGTTTGAAGGTGCATCTTCAACAGCATAATAGGATGTATTTTGACCTCAGATCTATTTAATTGATCCGCCTTCATGTTTTTAGGATGTTTTTAAAGGTGCCATATAAGTCAGACTTTCATGTCTTTCTTGATGATAAAACAGTTCTAGATGCTTTATTTATAGGCCTCCTTTGAGAGAGGTACAACACCCAGAAATGCCCAAAGTATTCAGACATGTTTTGTTTTTTCTGAAATACATGAGTATTGTGAATTTGAACCTCTGGTCAGCTCATTCGAGTTGTGTGAGATAGACACAAGATAGAGAGTACGGTAAGCAAGAGGAGAAAATGAGGTTATGGAGTGGTAATGATGATGATTGTGGTGGTGGTGGTGGTGGTGGTGGTTGTGATGATGATGATGATGATGATGATGATGATGATGATGATGATGATGATGATGATAGACAAGCTACTGTAGGAGAGGAACTTAAATGAGATGCAGAGAAGCCAATCATCTGTCAGATTAGATATAAATGTCAAGATGAAAACACCTTTACACTGTCAGGTGTAAACTGTATGTGTGTGTGTGTGTGTGTGTGTGTGTGTGTGTGTTCTACATTCTTCCCTACCACAGTCCACAGCAGGGGTTCAGCTAGTTTTTGAATCGCCACGGGCAATTTACATGTGGGTTGTAACTAAGATCTCAAGCTAAAAGAGAAACCTAACCTCTGTGCAGATTTCAAGCCTACCGTACTTGAGGCCAGTGACCCTGAGAGTACATCTTCAGATTTAATACACTTCTCTTTTGTGTACACACTATCAAGTTCATCTCCTCCTTTTTGTTTGATATTCTTAGCTTTATTATTTCTTCATCCTCTGCTTCACTTCAGTTATAGGAGTCTCATACATATATTTTGAAAACAAGTACAAAGAACTTTTAACTGGATATGCCAAAGTCTCTAATTTCTGCTGAAGTCTCTGTACGAATTAGCATTGAGTTGTTGCTTCGCTAGCCAGTAGAAACCAAGCTCAATTTCATCGCTATATTTTCGTCATGGCTGATACTGGGACAGTATCCGCAAAGAGAAACCTACTGTTTTTGTCCAGGGGGGGCACCAAATTCAACACAAAATGAATGTTCTTTGTAGTTGCTTTAGTATATCTTAAGTATGTTTGCCAGAAGGCCACCACCTAAATTATAGAAAATAAAGAAATAACTGAAGAAAGAAAGAAAAACTAAATAATCAGAGTTGAATAACAATTTAGAGAAGCGCTTGATAGACTGCTTTGCTTGATCAAATACAGCAGCCTTTTGAGACCAGATGTAAATCGCTGCTGCACACTCAAGCAGAATGTTTCATTTTCAAATCTTTTGAACTGAACATAATTTGTTCTTGAATAACTTTTTGTATTTTAGTAATAACAGTGACCACTTATTTGTAATGGACTTTTTTTTTGTCCCAGGAGCTGTAATCACACTCACTCAGTTATGAAATCAAAACAGTGTTTCTTTGCTTCCTGAGATAAGAAGTACATTTACCGTGGCTTATATTCATTTTTGCTAAATTTGATCTACATGCACTTAAAATTATAGTTCAACTTCAAGTCCATCAATCCACCAGCTCAAAATCCTTCAGACAGACCCTGTCTTGATCCCACTGCACAGATCTGTGGACTCCTCCTTGTTACCCAGTAGTAAACCTCACTAACTGTCATCATTTATTACCACACTATTTGTCATGACTTGAGTGGTTATTGCCTATACTCAAAACTCGAAAAGTGTCTGTGAAACCCTGTGAACTTTTAGGCCTTGCATGATATGACACTTCAGCCACAAAAATACGATACCCAGTCCTCCTAATTTATTCCACCGGTCTCATCCCACTCAGTGAAGTGTCCTCACAGTGCACTGGGCCGTTGAACTATATACCACACTCTACACATCCATTAACAGCCTCAATATAATATATGTCCTGCTACTTACCCACTGATATAAAATTTGAATTGTAAATAGTCAGCATATGGCAAAACTTTGCTATTAACTGTTCCACATGCCTGACTTTGCTCTTGCTACTAAATCTGCACTCTTCAACATCTGTTTGATCAGATCCTGATTCAGATTTGATTGATTTCTATCTTTTATCTGCTGCAAGTTTTTCTTCAATTATCAATTGGCCAGCTGTTACAGTACTACTTTGTTGCTGGCATCCACAAATGGACTTTGAATATGAATATTTACTGTGTACGCTCTACTGCACTGGGCAACTGTTGTAATGCAAACCATATAAACTTTAAAATGTTGGACTCTCAACACCTGTTTGTATTCATTTCATGACTCTCTCCTAGCTAACAAAGTGACCAAGGCCACAGCATTCACACCCCGAGACAACCCACATATGGGAAATTGGAAAAATCCCACGTTGTACATTTACTGTACAGTCTCACCTTGAGCGCATTCATGGTGCTGCAAGGAAATGTGATGAATGAAAAAAGAGCTGAGCACGTGACCAACGGAAGTGCAATAAGTGGGCATTTCTTTCTGAAGCAAAAGGTTAAGGGAAAAAAAGTGAGATGGAGCCTGAGCTATGGTTGCTGATGTCAGTGTAGGACAATTTGCACAGCCAACTTTCTACCCTGACCTCCTCCAAAAGCATTTACAGCACTGCTATATTGCATCATGCCTGCCTTGGATTGCCGTTTAAGTTCCCTACAATCATTTTCCTCAGTTCAGCCCTGACTCATACCCACTCTCGTGCTCCAGCCGGGGAAATACTGTATTTTGCACTTTATTCAGTTGTAGGATCTCCCTCTGTTCCTCCACCTGAACACTGACCCGCCTCTGCTGTCCCTCTGCATCTCTCCTTCACGCTGTACTTCAACTTTTTCTTTGACTCTGTGTGCACTTAACCTGCGAATCAATTTGGTTATCAATAATTTATAGCACCAGTGTCACTGAGTCACTTTTCAGTGCCTTCGTCACACATGAAAAAGATTCCCATTTTGGAAAACTCTGCAGGGAAATGGATTGCAATTCATTTTTCATGTTGAACTTTGCCGAAGATCAACATCTCATGGTTATAATGAGGTAGCATCTCTGCGGACTATGAATTATTTGTGAGAGTTTTCAGCTTCCATTATATGTAAATGCCGATGTAGCTCTTAAGGGAGAAACATTGCAATCAATTTCCTGATGATAAAGTGAATATCGAGAACATTTAATGTTGATTTGCCCATAAACCCTTGCCGTTCCCTTAAAACTCATTATAATGTGTTTTTTTCTGATCTGTGTGGGAGATTTTTCTTTTCATTAAAAAAAAATGAAGGAACTCGTCTTCCACAACTTCTCAGCTTTTCATGACAACATATTAGAGCTGATGACCAAGTGCTTCCTGCTGATATATGTTTCATTTTGTATTCACACAGGAACGATTTAACATCAGGAATAAAAAAGGTTGTCAGATAAGTTTATCAAAGCACAGACGAGGGAATAACTACAGTGTTATTCTGTGGTGTCTTGTTAGTCATTGAGGGATGGGTTTTAATATATGCATGATACATGAATAAGTTAGAACTCAGTGAAAGAGTGGTCAGCATCTATAACCTCAGAGAGATTCATTAAATGAAAGGATTCAATTCAAAACCATTAAAAATACAGCTACTATAAATTCTGAAGTAAGAATTAAAATGGTACCTTTTTTACGCAATCATTGTTTTATAGTTTTGTCTGGGCTATAACAGTGGGGCCAGCTCTATAAACGCAAATGTCTGTGTCAATGCTGTCAGGAGAAACATATTGCAGTGCAGTATGGAATTACATTTTTCAACTTTATTTCCAAGGAGAAGGAATAGTTGAATCCTCTTACTGAAGAACTAAATCTAGTTTGAAATTACGTAATTCTGAGTTGGGTACAGCCGTAGCGTGAACGGTGCAATTGTTCCAAATTCATGGCAGGAATAAACAAACCACATCCTTCTAACACATTATCTCGACTGAATAACTTTCTTCATGTGGAAATGAATGTATAATGTATTGTTTTCTACGTGGGTCGACAAACCGTCTCCTTGTTTAACCTGTAGCCATGTTTTGTGATTGTGCCTATGATGTCTGTTGGCCTACATACAGTGTGATGCGTTCAGAAAGTATTCAGACCCCGGCCCTCACATTTGTTATTTTGCAGTCTTATGCTTTTATTTCATTCTTTTCATTATCAATCTTTACTCAGTGCCCCATAATGGCAAAACCAAGAGCAAAATTTTACAGATGTTCAAATTTGTCGAAAAAATGAAAAACTGAAATATAACATTTACATTCAGACCTTTACTCAAAGGTTAGCTGAAGCAGCTTTGGCAGCAAATAGAACCTCAGAGTCATCTAGACTATAATATAAGACAAGCTTTGTTCACTTCCTTATTCAGATCCTATCAGGCTATGTCAGGTTGGGTGGGGACATTTGGTGAACAGCTACTTTTACATCTCTTCAGAGAAGTCAGGGCTCTGGCTGGGCCACTCAAGGACATTCGCAGACTTGTCCCTAAGCCAGTCCTGCGCTGTCTCCTCAGGGTAATTGTCCTGTTGGATGGCAAATATTTGGCCCAGTCTTTGGTCTGTAGATCATGTTTTCACTAAGGGTTGCCTTAGTGGTCTTCTTGTCCTTTCTGTTGAAAAACACCCTGCAGCACAATGGCCGCCATCACTATGCCTCACCACTTGGATGGTATTGAGCAGGTACTGAGAGCTGCCTGGTTCCCTGCAGACACTTTTGAGGAATTGAGGGCACAGAGTTCACTCTTGGTTTCATTGAACCACAGAATCTTATTCCTCACAGTTGTTCAGGTGTTCTTTTTTCAATATCAAGTGGCTTTCACATGTCTTGCAATGAGAAGAGGTTTCTGTCTGGTCACTCTGCCATAAAGCCCACAGCAGTGGAGCGCTGCACTGATGATCCTCTTTCTAAAAGTTGCTCTCTGCACAGGATATATGGAGTTCAGCCAGAGTAACCGCTGGGTTCTTAGTTACTATTCACCTTGGTTTCTTAGATCTGTCTGGCAATAAGCTCTAGGAAGAGTTGTGCTTGTTCCACAACTTCTTGCATTTGAGCATAATGCCATTGTGTCCTTGGGAACTTTCAATGCCAATTTATTACAATGACGTTGCAGTCTTCCCCAGACCCATGCCTTGACAAAGTCATGTCTCTAAACTCTGCAGGCAGTTCTTTCCAACCCATGGCTTGTTCTTTGCTCTCATACTGTATGCATTGCCAGCTGTAAGCCCACACAGGTGTGCTCCTCTCCAAATCATATCCAAACAATTAAATGAACCACAGGTGGAATCCACACAAGGTGTAGAAACACCTTCAAAGATGATGGGAAAAATGGGAGACACTTGAGCTAAATTTCAAGTATCATAGCAAAGGGTCTGAATACTTATGACAGAATGATATGCTAGTTTTTCCTTTTTCATAAATTGGCCAAAAGTTAAAATGTTTTAACTTCGTAATTGTTGAGTCTAGAGTGTAGATTGGTGATGGGAGAACTGAAGTGAAAGAAATCTAGCACAAGGCTGCAACATCACAAAAATCATTCTGAATGCTGTGGGCCTTTGCCTTTCTTATTGTATTTTATAAAATAACAGGTAATTTCCAGCAGAAAGACTGTGTTTATGTAACAGACCCCTTGAGGTGAATGCTGGTTGGAAACTGTCATGCTGACTGAATAAGGTGAACTAAACCCCATCTCCACCTGTCTGATAAATGGCTTGGGCCCAATTCCCTCGCTTTGCCTTTTTATGTCGTCGCCTGTCTTTGATGTCATCAGATAATTGCTCCTTTTAGAACTCGGAAAGGGCCACTCAGCGCACACGGGAGTGAAGAGTATCCATGGTGACAATCTTTGTTATTCCACACTGCAAACAACTGTTTATTGTACCCTGGATGAGGAAAATGCTTTTGAGTGGAGACAGTACACATCTGGGACTGAGGAGAGAGAAGGAGCTGGAGAGAGAAAGAGAGATACAAATAAAGACAGAGAAATTGTGAGGCAGGAAAGATGAGAGAAATATTGGTTGTAAGAGATGGGGAGACAGTAGCCTACTTCACTTAAAATATATTGCAACTAAGATATAGGGGAGATCCTCAGCCCTGTGTTCAAAAAGGATATTTATCTGAAGAGTATAGGCAGGAGAGGCACTGATATGGGTAGAAGATGGATAGAGAGATGATAAACACAATGCACAGATACCTGTAGGTGGATGGGAGATACAACCTGTAGTCATGTTAAAATGAACATGATTTTTTTCTTTTTGCATTATCCACCACTATTCTCCTGTTAGAGCTACTCTTCTCTTCATATATAATATTAAATGCACACACCCACAGTGTGACTGATTTCAGCTCTGGCATTCTGTGAGGCTGTCATTCTGTGGTATGCCTCAGCCCCATCAATCCCCCTCATCTTTTCCTGTATTAGACTTGATGACTGAGCTAAACTCTACTATACGTCAGGGCACTTTGAATTACAGTCCTCTTCACACTTCAGTGTAATGATGAAATTGGCTATCTCCCATTTTGCAGTTACCACCACTGGATATTGCCAAACGCAATTATGGCAGAAAATGCATGACTTCCAGCTTCGGTTTGACTTTGGCTGCCTCATCAACTATATTGTATTTCTACAGGGTGATGAGGGTCAGGCATGGTAATGTACTTGATTGATTTAGGAAGCACGGTGTAACTAGGTAGCTCAGAGCTATGGATTTACAGAACTGGGAGACTGGTTTATGTGTCACGTGTTTTGTTACTCTTCTTTTTCATACACAAGGAACATTATTACACCTGTCCTACGAAGTCTACAGTTCTTAGAAAGACAGAGAAATGATGCACTTCAGATTCAGAATTTGGTAAGTGTAGGTGATGACAAAAACAAATACATATTTGTAGACAACTTAGAAGTCATGTCATTTGAAATTGCTCCTTAACAGCCATCTGCAGAAGATCTGCCCACATCATGCTTGTTGTTGTGTATGCCGAACCATTACCAACGGCACTTATTTCAGTGGATCCTCAAAGATATCTCTGGGGTCTGGAGCTGCAATCACTTCCCTGCACTGCATCTCAATGAGAGGAGAGGAGAGGAGAGGAGAGGAGAGGAGAGGAGAGGAGAGGAGAGGAGAGGAGAGGGTGTCTCTAGAAAGGAAAGGTAGAGAGGATTAGGGTAAAAGAGTTCAGTGGAGAGAAGAGAGAGTTAGCAGAAGGATAGGAGAGGAAAGGAAAGGAATGTTTCAAAATGAGGAGGAAAGTAGGACGGAGGAGATTACAATCACTGAAAAAATAAGAGAGGAAAGTAGCAATCATAGTGGATCTCCGTGCCGTCAAAATCCCATATTAAAGTGCCAAATGACAACTTGTTTGTTATCATTATGAAGTCGGTGTTGATTTCTAAATGCAATGGCAATAGGAAAATGACACCATCTGCGTTTAGATTGGTTCCTTTCAGATCTAACTTTCACTACTCAATTTTCTCTCTCTGGAAAACCTAAGGCTTGCAACAAAGCACTCTTTCCCAGAAGCTATCAAGTCAGTTTACCCATGCAGAAATAGTCAACAATCAAACACAGTAACAGTGGAAACGACTCACCAATAGAAAAAAAAGCATGCTGTGGTTTGACTGGGACAAATAGCATTAAATTTAAGTAACAATGGCGCAAAAGAAATCTGAGGAACAAATCCAAATGATTAGGAACCAGATCCTTTACATAGCTTTTATAATTGTATCAAGAGCATGGTTTGTGGCTCAAACTGTGATTCTTTTGTCTTTCATCAACAGCCAGGCTGATGGCAGTTGCCATGTTGCTAATGCTATCACTAGCAGTGAGAAATCCCTTTTCCACTTCCAGAGTTTGCCTGTCTGTTCTGACTGAGGACAGAACTACAGTAAGTGACTTAAGAGCACATCCACAGATGCTCTGGAGGAGGAATGAGTTGCTTGCTGCTGTGCAGACTGGTGAAATGAGTCTGTCACAACTCATCCCTGTGATGGTGCTCCTGTAAAAGCCCCTGTGCCAGACTCTTCAAGCGGTGATTATGTATTTTTAAAACTTATGCTGCAACTCACTGTCAGAGGAAGGTGCAGCTGCTGTGTTTCTGCTTTAACAGCATCTGGACAGGTGACATATATACAGTATCAATTTCCAAATTAGCACATTCACCAAGGTTTTGTGTTTATATCAGTGCAGATCTGAATTGGAGCCAATAGGATTCTTATGGTTGGTATGGTAGCAAGTAAGAGTGAGTTCTAGACCTTTATAATCAAAACAAAGATCATGTTTTCTGAAGTGACCTTTCTTAAAATGAGCAGTGGCAAAATCCAGTGTTTGCAAGATTCATTTGGAATGGATTTTTTTCTCCTGTCTGCTTGCATTGTTATTCTGTTTTGCTATTGTGTAACTTTACCATTATGTCTGTTTGTCTATTAAACTGATTTATTCTTCAACTGTAATTTTGTGACAGTTTTGGAAGGCACAGACAAAGGATGTCGTGCAGGGAGGGGAGGAAAATAGGCTAGAATTGGTGATAGAGTGCAAAAACCGCTGAAATGAGCTACTGCAATACTACGTATAACCATTGCCTGAAAAGAGAATGCAAGAGAATACGAGAGGGAGAAAGAGTCTAGGTGAAAAATAATGATTAGGAGGTAAGAAAGCTAGAATTTAAAAAAGCAGGAGTGATAAAAGAGAGAGTTCCTTGAAAAACAGAAGCCTCCAGTCTTACTGTGTGTGTGCTCTTTCCAAGAGTTTTTATGTGTGCTTGCATAATGTGCGTGTAACCCCGATAAAAATACTGTGGGTTTACTAAAAGTATTTGTTATGATTTAATGTCAAAACAGTTGATTTTGTGTTGAATTCATGAGAAAAAAATATAATTGTAGTTGCTTCATGGGACCACAAGAGGGCGCTTTAAGTATGGTCAATGGGAAAAGTGTAGTCATGCGTGCGTTGCATGCTGGGAACAAGACGAGCCAGAATTGATCTGATATGGATGCTGTTGTGAGAAATCGCTAAGCGAAGTTACCGCTGTGTTTATGCAAAAGTATTTTATTTTTACAGTTACGACTCTGTATCATTATTTTTGAGTTTTCCAAGAGTGCCCGCACGACTGTAAACCGGAGGAGACGCTTTGTTTGGGTTTCTAACCGAGGACTCCGGTGAGTTGCTGTACTGTGTTACGGTGCTATGCTAAGATGCTAAGTTGCTAACGGCTAATGAGCCCGAGTTTTCAGTTGATTATATGTGCAGAATGTTGAACTGTGAAGTCATAAAAACCAATCGGAGTCGACTGAAAGTGTTTTAAAGATGCTGTAACGAGTCAATATGTTAAGTTTGAGTTGGGAAAAAGTGCATTTATTTTACGAGTGTCTTTGTAATTTTCACTGCGTCATTCCGACGCCAGGTTCAATGTTAGTGAGTGGAAACGAGCTCGGTGTGTGCTGAAACGTTACTTGATATGTACACACAGACGTTCGCTGATTTTTCGTAGTTTAATTAATATGTTTAAATTCATTTTTGAAACTGTGAAATATGCAATTTGTAAATGTAAATGAGAAACATGATTGGAAGAAGATCAGAGTTTATTTTTGTAACATGATTGATATAGTACTGTTAAAAAAAACACATATTAATGGTGACCTGAGGTTTTTTTATGTCTCATAATCAGTCACTTAATTCTTTGTGGTCAGTATTAGTTACATTTGATTTAAAGAGAGAAATAGATATAAATCTGTACAGATATTAATGACTGCTAGTTAACTTTTATGTTCTACTATGCAGATTGGTTTTTTTTATATGCCGAATTGCTGAATCTACATCGAGTGTCGAGTGACCAGGGGTTTCTGTCTGAGAGAGGCGGGAACAGAGAGGAGGCAGATTCCTTCATCTTCATTGTCGTCGTGGAGAATCGTCACCTGGAGGAAATATCCAACCAGCGCGCAGTAACATACATACACAAACACATACTACCCGGGTAGACCACATATACACTGAATAGACTTTGACTTTGACAAATATGGATTCCAACTAAACTTTTGACTGGACACATTGAACTTTGATATCGGAACAGCTAAGAGCTGAAGGGACAATTTCTTTTATTTTTGTTTATTATTTTTGTTTGTTATTTTTCATACCTTCGGGGATTTTCATCTCAACATGTTTCAACTTGAATTTTCATGCTGTGAGAATAAACATGCTTGTGTTTACTACTAATCTTCCCTCGCTCCTTGAGACGAATTAGAAAGAAGTTTATCTTTAGTGGTCTAAGCAAATCACAGAGCGTTACATCCTATTTTGTGGCGAGCTAGCCAGGAGCGAGGGTTATATAGGTTAACTGTACAATACAAACTGTTATTTTGAACATAAGAAATTGCCATTTAATTTATCTGGTTATCCCCATTATTAATTTTCCTTTTTTTTGTCCTCTCTCTGACTTAAACTGAGGATAATGGCAGACAGTAGTGACAAGCTGTCCGTGTGTGTGTCTGGTGTTACCGGTAGTGATGCCGATCAGGACATCATTGATTCCCTCAAGAAATATGGCCCCGTAGCTGGAATAAGGAGAGTGCAAACCACAGGAGGATCAGATGGAGAAACAGTCACCGTCGAGTTCCAGTCAGGAACTACAAGAGCAAATGTTGAGCCTCTTCTCCCTATGGAAGTAGTGAATGTGACCAACCCAAGTGTCAAGTGGCAAGTAGACCATGTTCCAACACTCACCTCGTCTGCTGACCAGTCCACAGCTGTTTTATCTGCACCATCCACTGACTCCAGTAACAGCAGTGACTCTGATAATGGTGCTCACTCAGACAGCAGCACCACACCTCTCGTGCGCAGAAGCAAGAAAAAATCTGGACATGGTAAGCCCCTCACACCATTCACACCTACCATGACACACAATCCAAGTGCTTCAAGTACAGTTAAAAAGAAACACCATGTACATACAAATCCCCCGAGCCCCACCTTGAGTAATGAAGTGACAAACCCACCTGAAGTCCAACGTGTTGTTGTGGAACATGTGATCAAAAGTCAACCAAACAACTCCAAGTGGATGAGGACATTCTCTGGTAAAATACCCAAGCCCCCAGGTGAGGCAGATTATGAGACGTGGTCGTTACATGCAGAGTTGATGTTTAATGATGACAGTCTTTCAGTCGATGTACAGCGGAGGAAGATACTAGAGAGCCTGCTTCCCCCAGCTTCAGATGTGGTGAGGCAGCTTGGTACCTCTGCACATCCCAGACATTATGTACAGCTGCTTGACTCTGCATATGGACTTGTTGAGGATGGAGAGGAGGTGTTTGCCAGGTTCCTGAACACTAACCAGAATCCAGGGGAGAAGGCATCTGATTATCTACAGCGGCTGCAGAGTCTCTTGTGCACCGCTGTGAAGAGAGGTGGCGCAAAGCAGGTAAATGCAGACCGACATTTACTGAAGCAGTTCAAGCGTGGCTGCTGGGACCACAGCCTGGTCTTACAGCTGGAGCTCAAGAATGAAATACCTCCCAACTTTGCAGAGCTGCTGCTACAGGTACGTACTGAAGAGGACAGGAGAGCATCAAAACATGACAGGATGCAGCGTCACTTTGGCTCCTCCAAGACAAAGCCTTCAGTAAACATTCATTCTGTGCCTGACATCTCTCTCTCTGATTCCAATGCCAGCTTACTGCAGTCATACATCTCTGAAACTGAAAGCCTGAGAAAGCAAGTGGCCCAGCTACAGATGCAGCTCAGCAGCAAGAAATACAAAAAAGACAAAAAACAGGAATTTAAAGGTACAGTACCAACAAATAACTCACCTGCACCAGTAGCTGAAGCACAGGCTCATCATGTGATGCCGCAGAACACACCCACTCCAAGACCTCAACCTAAGGCCTGGTTCTGTTATAAGTGTGGAGAGGACGGCCACATCGCCAGGAACTGTGACAAGCCCATGAACAAAGCCCTCGTAGACCAAAAATACACAGAACTGAGACACAAGCAGGACGAGTGGAAGGCAAGACAGCCTTTAAACTGGAACGGGTTCCAGTAACGGGACCTACTGGAACCGAGGACACAGAGGAGAGTCCCCTATCAAAATGGAGATGTGAAACCAAATGTCAACAAGCCACGGCAGCCACACGTCGGCTCACAAGAAGATTGGTTGGTTCGAGGCATGTAGCCGGAGTCACAGTTGGCGGAGTTCAGCAAAACTGTCTAATGGACGGAGGCTCACAGGTCACGACCATCACCAAATCCTTTCATGAAACCCACTTACCTTCTCATTCCATCATTCCCATAGAGGACCTCTTGCATATAGAGGGAGCTGCAGGCCAACACGTCCCTTACCTTGGCTGCATTGAAGTTGACATAGCTTTCCCAGAACATTTCACAGGAGAGCCCAAGGTGGTCACGACGCTGGCTCTAGTTGTCCCCGATCCCAGAACCAGTGTTGAAGTTCCAGTTCTCATCGGCACAAACACTCTCGACATCCTGTACAAAGGTTTCAAAGAAGGAACAACAATTTCACCAGACTGTGAATATGCCTCACTCGTCAGACACCTGCAGAGCATTTACTTGTGCAAGACACAACAAGATGGGAGAGTGGGCAGAGTGAAATTACAGTCGAGGAGCACCATCGTCATTCCGGCTGGAAAGAAAATGGCAGTAAATGGCCGTGCCAGACATGTCTCCACTGTTCATGGTGCACCTCTCCTGGTGGAGTCCCCCACCAACGTCAGTCTGCCAGATGGCTTGATATCCTGCAGTTACATCATGGCAAGCCCACGTCAGACCTCCTTTAAAGTTCCCATCCTCCTCAAGAATGAGTCTGCACACGACATTATAGTTCCAGCCCATCGAACTCTAGCAGAACTTTCAATGCCACTGTCCATCTCTCCATTGACCTCCACCCACGATATTAAAGGGGAAGTACCCACCTCCAACCAGACCAACATTACGGCCCAGTGTTTCACAGCTGGTCAAGTGGATCCTGAAAACTCGATCAAGTTTGAGTTCACTGATTCTCCTCTGTCAAAAGAATGGCAAGACAGGATCACCAGGAAGCTGAATTCGATTCCTGAAGTCTTCGCCAGGGGAGATCTGGACTATGGACACACGACAGCTGTAAAGCACAAGATTCGCCTTTCTGACCCGACGCCTTTCAAACAGAGGGCAAGGCCAATCCATCCATCAGATTACGAGGCGGTCCGCCTCCATCTGAAAGAACTTTATGACGCAAACATCATAAGGGAGTCAGAAAGTCCGTTTGCTTCGCCAATTGTCGTTGTGAAAAAGAAAAATGGACAAATTCGCCTATGTGTAGATTACAGAAAACTGAACAGCCAGACGATTAAAGATGCTTATGCTCTGCCACACATCGAAGAAGCGTTCGCATCTCTGACAGGAGCAAAGTGGTTTTCTGTTATGGACTTAAAGTCAGGCTATTATCAAGTGGAAATGGAGGAAGAGGATAAACATAAGACCGCCTTTGTCACACCGATCGGTTTTTGGGAGTTCAATAGGATGCCACAGGGAGTGACCAATGCCCCAAGCACCTTTCAGCGAGTTATGGAAAAGTGCATGGGCTCGCTCAATCACAGAGAAGTGCTGGTATTCCTAGACGATCTCATTGTGTTCTCCAACAGCCTGGAAGAACATGAAGAGCGGCTTTTGAGGGTGCTGAACCGACTAAGAGATTTCAGTCTCAAATTGTCACCGGAGAAATGTCACTTCTTCAGGAAGTCTGTGAGATACTTAGGTCACATAGTATCAGAAAACGGTGTGGAGACCGACCCTGCTAAGATCACAGCACTTACCTCATGGCCCCGCCCGAACAACATCTCCGAGTTGAAGTCGTTCCTCGGATTCACAGGCTATTATCGAAGGTTTGTCAGAGACTACTCCAAGATTGCAAAGCCTCTAAATGATCTGACGGCTGGATACGTCCCTGCAAAGAAAAAGAAACATGAGAACACATCAAAAGGTCAAAGGTCATTCTCCAATGTCGACTTAAAGAAACCATTCAACGACAAATGGACACCCTCATGTGAGGAGGCATTCAAAACCCTCATTGAGCGGTTGACAACAGCACCTGTACTGGGATTCGCCGACTCCAAGCAGCCATACATACTCCATACAGATGCTAGCTTGCATGGACTTGGAGCCGCGCTTTACCAGCAACAAGATGGTCAAATGAAGGTTATTGCATATGCCAGTCGTGGTTTATCCAACTGTGAACGCAGATACCCCACTCACAAGCTTGAGTTTCTCAGTC
The DNA here is from genome assembly GCF_045865225.1 of Trachurus japonicus. Taxonomy (NCBI): domain Eukaryota; kingdom Metazoa; phylum Chordata; class Actinopteri; order Carangiformes; family Carangidae; genus Trachurus; species Trachurus japonicus. Next base: position 25,276 of record NW_028220048.1, on the reverse strand, counting down.
TCAAGTGGGCGATCACGGATAAGTTTGCTGATTACCTCTATGGAGTGGAGTTTAGCGTGCTAACTGACAATAACCCCTTGACTTACGTCTTGACCTCCGCAAAGCTGGACGCCTGTGGTCATCGTTGGCTTGCTGACCTGTCCAACTTTAATTTCAGCATCAAGTACAGGGCTGGCAAAAAGAACCAGGACGCAGATGGGCTATCGAGACGTCCGCATGCCCCTGCTAAAGATGATGACAGTGCGGCAGTTGAGGATGAACGAGTGCGGCAGTTTATGTCAAGGTTTCTGAAGGAGGAAGATGAGGACACTTTCCCTAAGGAGGCTATCAAAGCCGTCTGTGAGCGACATCAGCTGGACAAATTCACCGAGACTGAGGAAGGAAGTGGTCACTTACCTGTCATCGTGGAGTGTCTAGCCATGGATGAACGTGCTATCTGCCCTGAATATGCTCAAGCTGACCTGCTTCCTGGATCCACTACACTTCCCAGAATGTCTCAGCAGGATTGGGCTGTGGAGCAGAGAAATGATCCAACCATCAGCAGAGTAATGGACATCGTCAGAGCAGGTAAACGTCTCACTTACCGTCTCCGGCAGAAAGAGGAAAGAGAAGTACAGTTACTACTCAGAGTTCAAGACCGGCTGATATTGAGTGATGAAGTCCTATATAGAAAGTGCAAGGGTGAGGATCAACCTACCTTCCAGCTCGTTCTCCCGAAGAAATACAGACAGATGGCGCTGATGAGTCTCCATGATGATGTCGGTCATTTGGGATATGAGAGGACAGTAGATCTGGTACGTGCACGGTTCTATTGGCCGAGGATGAGTTTAGAGGTCGAGGAGATGATCAGAAGATGTGAAAGGTGCCTTCGACGCAAAGCAAGGGCAGAGAGAACAGCTCCCCTCGTCAACATCAAGACCAGCCGGCCACTCGAGTTAGTGTGCATGGACTATCTCTCCTTGGAGCCAGACGGCCGTGGCACGAAGAACATACTTGTGATAACTGACCACTTCACAAAGTATGCAGTTGCAGTACCCACTCCTGACCAGAAGGAGAAGACGGTAGCCAAAGCGCTGTGGAATAACTTCCTTGTACACTATGGCATACCTGAGCGCTTACATAGCGATCAAGGTCGCAACTTTGAATCTGCCGTCATCAAGAACCTCTGTGACCTCCTGGGGATAAAGAAATCGAGGACGACGCCTTACCATCCACGCGGAAATCCGGTAGAGCGTTTCAACCGGACCTTACTCGCGATGCTCGGAACCCTCGAAGAAGTGGATAAAGTGATGTGGCGTGACCATGTGCAGCCATTAGTCCACGCCTATAATTGCACAAAAAACGACACAACTGGATTCTCCCCATATCAACTAATGTATGGAAGACAACCAAACCTGCCAATTGATGTGGCTTTTGGATTGAATCCTGAAGGACAGAGGAAGGTCACTCACAGTGAGTATGTGAAAAAACTCAGGGAAACACTGGAGGAGAGTTACAGACTGGCTGTTGAGCACAGTGATAAGACGGCTCTACGCAACAAACAGAGGTACGACTTGAAGGTCAGAGAATCCACTCTACAGGTTGGAGACCGTGTCCTCGTAAAAAACGTCGGGATAAGAGGAAAACACAAGATTGCAGACAAGTGGAGTCAAACCGTCTACAAGGTGGTGAAACACATTGATGATTCTCCAGTGTATGTAGTGGCTCCACTCACCTCTGAAGGCCCAGAGAGGACATTACACCGAGATCTACTCCTACCTTGTGGATTCCTTGCACCTTCCGAGTCAGCTGAAGTCGATGAGGTCAGTCAGAGTAACCAAAAGGAGAAACCTGTCAGAACCTCCCGGAGAAATCCAGCACCAGAAGTTGAGGAAGCAGAACATTTGCCTAGCGACAGTGATGAAGAGATGGAAGTGCACTATTCATCAGGAAGTCAAGGTGAAGTTACTTACCCATCATTCACTGTTGTACATGACATTCCCAGAACAAAGATCAAGCCTCCCTTGAACTTGGATGTGAACCTAGAAGGGTCAAGTCTTAACCCGACAGCTAGAGAATTCCATCCCCAACAAGTGGAAGAAGAGGAACACTCAAGCACATCGCAGGTTCCAAGTGTGGAAGCAGATGTGGATGTTAACTTGCCTGCCGACCCCTTACCTGTCGATGATGTAAACTTACCTTCAGACAACTTACCGGACGAGACAACCCTTCCTGTGGAGACAAACAACTTACCTTTGGACAACTTACCGGACGAGACAACCCTTCCTGTGGAGACAAACAACTTACCTTTGGACAACTTACCGGATGAGACAACGTTGCCTGTGGAGAAAATAGACCTACCTGTTCACTTACCTGTGGATGAAAGTCTAACAGTACCTGATGAACCACTCGCTGGACAACCTGAAAAGGAAATTGACAACACAGAACTGGAAAACCCAGGAGCAACGAGAGAGGAGAGCAAAGGAGACAACGTCAGAGAGGATGTTGGACTGACAGATACAAGTTCTGCTCAGGATGAAAAAGAACCAGAGATCAGATGGCCAACCAGAGCTAGAAGAGAGCCTGACAGATTATCATACAAACATCTTGGAAACCCCTTGACTATGGTCATGCGCTCCATACTGCATAGTCTGGATCAAGTTTTCACAGATGCCCTTGACTTGCCCATCCTACCAAGCCCTTCACCTTCCCCTTACACAAGCCCAGTTATTGATATTTAAGTGTGTTGACATGCAGAGACGCATGCCAATTAAGGGCGGGTGGATGTAACCCCGATAAAAATACTGTGGGTTTACTAAAAGTATTTGTTATGATTTAATGTCAAAACAGTTGATTTTGTGTTGAATTCATGAGAAAAAAATATAATTGTAGTTGCTTCATGGGACCACAAGAGGGCGCTTTAAGTATGGTCAATGGGAAAAGTGTAGTCATGCGTGCGTTGCATGCTGGGAACAAGACGAGCCAGAATTGATCTGATATGGATGCTGTTGTGAGAAATCGCTAAGCGAAGTTACCGCTGTGTTTATGCAAAAGTATTTTATTTTTACAGTTACGACTCTGTATCATTATTTTTGAGTTTTCCAAGAGTGCCCGCACGACTGTAAACCGGAGGAGACGCTTTGTTTGGGTTTCTAACCGAGGACTCCGGTGAGTTGCTGTACTGTGTTACGGTGCTATGCTAAGATGCTAAGTTGCTAACGGCTAATGAGCCCGAGTTTTCAGTTGATTATATGTGCAGAATGTTGAACTGTGAAGTCATAAAAACCAATCGGAGTCGACTGAAAGTGTTTTAAAGATGCTGTAACGAGTCAATATGTTAAGTTTGAGTTGGGAAAAAGTGCATTTATTTTACGAGTGTCTTAGTAATTTTCACTGCGTCATTCCGACGCCAGGTTCAATGTTAGTGAGTGGAAACGAGCTCGGTGTGTGCTGAAACGTTACTTGATATGTACACACAGACGTTCGCTGATTTTTCGTAGTTTAATTAATATGTTTAAATTCATTTTTGAAACTGTGAAATATGCAATTTGTAAATGTAAATGAGAAACATGATTGGAAGAAGATCAGAGTTTATTTTTGTAACATGATTGATATAGTACTGTTAAAAAAAACACATATTAATGGTGACCTGAGGTTTTTTTATGTCTCATAATCAGTCACTTAATTCTTTGTGGTCAGTATTAGTTACATTTGATTTAAAGAGAGAAATAGATATAAATCTGTACAGATATTAATGACTGCTAGTTAACTTTTATGTTCTACTATGCAGATTGGTTTTTTTTATATGCCGAATTGCTGAATCTACATCGAGTGTCGAGTGACCAGGGGTTTCTGTCTGAGAGAGGCGGGAACAGAGAGGAGGCAGATTCCTTCATCTTCATTGTCGTCGTGGAGAATCGTCACCTGGAGGAAATATCCAACCAGCGCGCAGTAACATACATACACAAACACATACTACCCGGGTAGACCACATATACACTGAATAGACTTTGACTTTGACAAATATGGATTCCAACTAAACTTTTGACTGGACACATTGAACTTTGATATCGGAACAGCTAAGAGCTGAAGGGACAATTTCTTTTATTTTTGTTTATTATTTTTGTTTGTTATTTTTCATACCTTCGGGGATTTTCATCTCAACATGTTTCAACTTGAATTTTCATGCTGTGAGAATAAACATGCTTGTGTTTACTACTAATCTTCCCTCGCTCCTTGAGACGAATTAGAAAGAAGTTTATCTTTAGTGGTCTAAGCAAATCACAGAGCGTTACATGCGGTACACGCCTGCAAGCATTTTTGAGAGCTGGTTTCTAATTTACAGAAGTCTCACTCTCCCAGTGGAGTTTGACACTGTGAAATCTTGTCATTGTATGAGGTTGAGTTCTGGAATTGCTGCACTGTATTTGTTTTCACATCTCTGATAACTTCTGGTCTTCTGGTGTCCTCATGGATTACAGCCTGAGATACCACTGCGGTCTTGAGTGTCAACTTTGTTGATATCAAATGTTGTTTGGGAGGAGAGAAAACACTCTGACTTAGCAGGAGGAGAATGTGATCTGATTATTATTTCACTGTCTGTCTTAGTTTGTTTCTTCTTAATAACTTTGCACTCCCTCTCACTGAGCCACCATATTCAAATTTCCCTTAAATATACTGATCAATATGTAAAGGAAAATGACTGCAGCTTTACCACAGAGGAATTGGTCAAAGGAGATGTGGTGTGCATAAACATATTCCACAACATATTACAGTTGAGGACACTTGTCTACATTATTCATATTTTGTCAAACAGCATTTTTCATCAGTTATATTTTCTCCTTTTCGTTAGTTTCCTCTCTCATGTCAAAAAGCATTGAGGTCTTTGCATTAAGCACTTTACTCCACTGTGTCAGGAATAAAAATGTAGCTTCTGCTGCATGAAAATAGTGTGACTTCCAAATATAAAAATGTCATTGTTCAGATTTACTGACATATTGTATCTCCCATATAAATTTGCGTGGAATATACTGGCAGGCTTCTGTGGATATGATCAAGGGCATAAGTCACATGAATAAATAAGGAAATGGTGCGTACACTGCATAACTCCCAGCATCTTATAACCTCATCATTCTTTTCATGTCACATCATGTGAAGTGTTTGGCTGAAATACATTTACAGTACTGTAATGCTTATTCAGATGTGGCCCTGCCATTTTACGTCACAGGGTAATCTATGAATTACCCCCCACCCCCACCCAATTCCCCTTGGCCTTTCATCCAAATGGTTTAACCACACCATTAAGCATCATTTGAATATATTTTTTGCATTAAACAGAATCAATGTTAATCTCCATGGTCTAAACCATCGAAAGGACACATACAGTACATAAATCACAACCTATCACTGATGGTTACAATGAAAATAAAACTTTATTTGAGCATTTAGCTCAAAGCACCATTGTGTCAAAGTGCAGCCTCACAGAGCCACTTGCACAGCTGTATTATGTACTCTTCATTCTGTTTCATATCTATTCATGTTCTTCCTTGTCATTTACTGTAGATTTTACACATTAAAAAAAAAATAGTAATACAGAATTTGGTAGTGAATGTGAAGGAGCACTGCTTCAAAACCTTACAGAGGCTTGAAAAAAGGCATTCTCCTCGAAGGAAATGATTGCAGCAATTAAGTATAGTACTTAACAACCCTGCATCCTACAACGGGATGCAGAGTACACACTCATGTTACATGACTTATAGAAAAAGATGACATAAAAACAACAAACAACAACAAACAAAAAACAAGCCATAGTCAAAATATAACTTTGGACATGTACTGTATGACAAAAATAATATGGCTCATTCTGGCTGTCCATATGAAAAATATTGGACGAGTTTACCCACCCATTACCCATTTGGTCAGTTTTCAATGAATGCACACCTGAGAAATAAGTTGACCACTAATTTAAACTTGGCTATGTTTACATCATTAAAATTCTCTTAAGATTTGGATGCTGTGTAAATGTAATTATTGGGACAATGATCTGCAATATCCCTTTACCTTCTCCTGAGATAACATCAAGAACATTTGCTGAGTCAGAATTGAACACAGACAGAGATAGGAGGTCTGTAGATACCTACAATAACAGGCTGGTGAATTTAAACAATAACAGCTTCAGCAGAAATGGTAAAATCATTTGTCTATTTTATAGACCAGACTACAAAACTTCAGGTTCATGCATTCAAGTGAATGTGGACGTGCCCAAAGACTTTAAGACCCCATCGTATAGTTGTCAAATTCATACAGACCAGCACTGTCTTCAGTCAAGTTTCTCATAAATTAAAATAGAATTTGAGTTTGGTTAAATAAAACGGATAAAGTGTGACAGTTTTTGATATTCATAACAGTGTCTGTAGCATAATGGAAAAAGTCACTCTTCCATCTTGGAGGTTAAGAGAGAATTTAAATTCATTCACAGATACCCCAAAAGAGACTTGTCTTATTTGAACAAAACAGTTTGCCTGAGGGTTAATATTATATAAAACATCCAATGTTAGAGAATCCCAAGATGACTGTTGAAAAAAATGGAAAAATAATCAGTCCATTTGCTTGATATGGGTATATAAAAACATAAGATTCACTCATGCTATTTGGTTTCTGTTGTACAGTAGCTTTAGTTGTACTTTGTCTCTGTAGTTTAAGTATTTCACTACAGTTGGTTTTTGCTTCTCTAGAGTTTTGTTACAGTTTCAATAAACGTTGGATCAATTTTCAATTTGTTGTTCAAACATTGTATCAGAGTGTTGATGATTACATTGTTGCGACTCGATTTTACTTTTTGATATGATGTCTTTCCTCTCAGCATTTATATACGGGAGAGGACAGGACCTGCAGCTGTACTCCAAATGAACCAAGTCAAGCCATCGGTTTGGGCTTTAGAGAATTGAAGACTGAATTTGTCCTTCTCTACTTCTTCCATTATTCTACTCTAGCGGTTGTAGATTTCAGGATCTTCTTGATGATAGACATCAAATCTCCTCTTGTCTGGTGAGCATTTCCACATAAAAATAACATCTGATGTTCCATCATCTCTTTCATAGTCTCCATAGTCTCCTTAGGGACAGTTTTTTTTTGTTGTTGCTATGGGACATGCTTACCTACTTTTGAAGTTGCAATGGATGGATTTTCAATGCTGAAGAGGTTCCCTGGGGCCTTGTCGATCCAGAGTGTCCTTCTCACTTGCTCAGGCTGATTCAAGCACTGTGGAGGGAATATGTTGTGATAGAGTGGATCCACCAGATATCAGACATTGCAAAAAACATCCATAACTTTTGCTTTCTTGTCCCTGTCAAGTACCAGATTGTCATGGTTCATCATAAATGGACTGCATTTATAAAGTGATTTTGTAGACCTGGGGCATTTTTGGACACTTTCTTCAGTTTCTGAGAAAATAATGTACTGTCACAGAAACAATGTGACAAAAAATAATATGTTTATTGTGTCAATAGCATTGCACAATGTGATGGAGATCCAGATAATTACCTGGGCCATTATCATCCAGATGTGTGAAGATTTGTTTGGCCTTGGTGGAGGTATGTGCTCCACTGGGTGCAATTGTAGTTTTTGATGCAAACGGTACTTCAACAATTCAAGGAAGGTTTTAAAAAAAATCATTAGTATGTGTGAGTCCAGACACTGCAGTGTTTTGTATCCTCTTGTGTATGTCCCTTCTGTAAACAGTAGAAGTGAAATAAAGTTAAAGACTAATCCTACCACAGTTTAATTGTTGCAGTCTTTTTTACATTTAATACATACATTTAGTATTTTTCACCATTTCTCATTAAATGTTGTTGTAACCCTTTTCTCCACACTTCCTTCACCCTCCTTTCATGGTAATAGATATAGCTTCAGTTGTGTTTCCCCGCTGCCTCTTGTTATCCACTGCTGTTTTTTTCCTCAGGCATTTTGCAATATAGCACTGCATGCTACCGTTTTCTGTCATCTAGTGCCATGCTGTGCCGTTTGCAGGGTACAAGTATAGACAAGTCAATGGTGCCCGGCGTAACCCTTTTCTTTTCATACTGGAAACAGATAAGAGGAAACCTTGCACCAGTACATACTATGTGTGACTGAGTGGTAGATCACCTGCTGTCTGTTAATTTTAACACAGCACTGTGGAGATGCACAAAGTAACAAGCATTAACATGCCAGCTGTCAGACAAGCTGACACTATGAAATCTAAATCATAACTGATTTTTTTGTCCCCTCCAGCATTTCTGTTTTGTTCCATACAGACACTAGTGACAGGCAGGGAAGGCAGGGAGAGAGAGGGGGTATGGCATGACATTCGATCAGCCTAGTTACGCGTGTATTTATGCATCACTTACGCATATATACGAATGCACAGAACTGCTGTGTCTGCAAAACACCCCTAGTGAATTTTCTCAGAGGGAGGTTTGGAAACAATTTTGGGTCAGCTGATGAGTACAGAGAACTATAATGGTATACAGAATTTGCACTGAGTCTGCAAAGTTTGGCAGTATACAGTACTGTATTTCTCCTGAGTCTACATAATTAATCGCAGCTGAGGAAGGCATACATTATTGATATACTGTATACTATGCAGTAATATTTCCATCTTTTATGCAATATTCCATTCTTCCCCATATAAGGTACTTTTCTATGCTTACTATATTTTACATTTTCTTTGCATCCTAGATGTTAACAGTAATGATTACAGTATTTCATGGTTGTTATGGCTTAACTTTGACAACACAGTTGAAGCAAATCGAACCGCTTTAACTGCAAACCGCAGGACTTGCATTCCAAAATCAAACATGCAGCTACCCTTTATCCACAACTTCATGTTGGCACAACCATAAATACTTATTTTCTGAAGGTCATTGATCCAAACAAATTGCTGATCATCTCATCACTACTGTTATATTTTCTATGCCTTTTGTTTTGGATCAGTGTCAAATTGAGCCAGTATGACAGAATTGAATTTCTGACAATGTAATGAAGTATAAATGCATATGTGCTATGTTTTAAAATGACCAACTCTGTGGTGGACGCATGTCAGAAACATAACGGAAAAGGTGAAGAGATGAGGTGAAGTACAGTCATCATCAGTGTCAGTGACAATTAATGATTCATTATGAATAATTATGAACATGTTGTGGTGCTCTAAAAGCAGGATGCATTGCTACAAATCTATTTAAAATTAAAAATCAAGCGAGATCATTGAATACATCTGAACCAAATAGCTATGAGTCCCTCATGACTTCACTCATTTCACTTCATCTATTTCCATCCCTCTCAAAAACATTTGAAGGATCTCTTCAAGGCTGTAGGTTTGGTCTCAGCGTTGCTAAGGAGAGAATAATCCGACCTACCTCTGGAAAATTAAGTGGACTTTTCAGTGCTGTCAAATTAAAGTTAATTATTAAGAATTAAAAATAATAATAATAAAAAAAAACCTGCGAAGAGGCTTTCTTTAAAATTAGGAGAGACAGTTCTGTCCTCCCATAATATTGTCCCTGCTGCTCATAGGGACATGTCCATATGCAAAGCCTACAACATTGGGTCTCTCAACATTCATGACGAGAGGTCATCTGACAGACTCCACTGCACAGAAAAATGGAACATGAGCGAAAGGTCAAGGATTTCTGCCAGCCAGACAGCAAGTGGGTGCTGCTCTTCTCTGACCTGTTTTTTTTTTTCTTTTCCTGTTGACGTTAAGTGGCAAGTCTATGAGACAAGACAGAGTGGAGAGAAGTGAGAGAGCTGCAATGGGAATAGTGTGAGAGAGGAGCAAAAAGGTGAAAATTGAAGAGCATGGGAGGAGATCTAAAAAGGGAGAAGGACGTAGGGGAGAGTTACAGTATCAGGTCCAAAGATGAGAAAACAGGAAAGAAGGACGGGTCAGGGGTTGTTTGCATGTGCTTACCACGGCTCACGTCTCCACCAGTCAGTTTATACTTAGATTCGCTGAAATCTATTTGGAATCCTTGATTATTTTGCTTTTATTATATTTATATTATTATTTATATTGCTTATTGCCAATACGTGGAGGAGATCTCAGAGCAGAGCAGGGATTTTACAACCTACTGATTCTATAGCATAGGTTGGAAATGCTGTGAAGGTTTATTGTGCCCATATACTGTATGGATCCTCCATATGTCCCTAATGGTACACAATGTGTGCACATGTGTTCTTGTTTGCACAAACTCAATGCTTGACTAACCAGAGAAATCTGTGTATGTACTCACATACACTAATTTCACTCAGTTAAATGACATGGTCAGGATCATAACGTGAGCCCCCTGGCTGCCTTTAGCACTGCATGTATCTAATTGGCCTCCTTTGGAGGCTCAGTTTGCAAATGATTAAGTGTCAGCGAGCTCTTAACAAGAGTGCACTACTACGCCGGCTGACAGCGCATTGGAAAGCAGAGATTTACCTGAGACATCCATCAGCAGCGGGCCCTTCCTGGGCCCTCGGCGAATCCACGATGGCTTCAGCTTCTGCCACATCTGGGGTCCCTCCGGATCGCTGTGGAGACGGTGCCCTCCTGCAAAAGGCCTATAAGAAGATCGCTGACCTTAAGGAGGATATAAAACATCTTTCCTCAGAGCTGGAGCGGAAGGAGCTGCAGCTGTCTGGTTTCGCTACTAGACTCCCCATGCTGTCCAGCTTTTTTCTGAATAAAGCAAACCAGTCAATCGCTGGAAATGACACCGTTGTATGGGACCCAGCTACTGCCTGTCCACGTCCACCATCCTCAACCCCCAACCGTGAGGCTCCTTGGTCTGAGGTGACCACACGTAGCCGCAAAATAGTTGCGAACACAGCTCCGTCTTCCCAAATAAGCACCTCAAACCGTTATGACATCCTCTCGACTGATGAGTTTCCAGTCCTCCAGGCAGCAGCACCTGCTCCTCTGCCGGCTGCTGATGGAGACCGTACAGCTGATGGCTCCAGAGTGAAACCTCCATCCCGCACCGCAACCTCCTCTGCCCGCCATAAACTTCTGAAGGATGCAGTGCGCCGTCATTCTAGCAGTTTTCCTCTCCGCGATTCAGTGAAGATGCCCCCGGCCAGCAACAAGTTGTTGTCCGGTAAACTCTCACCTTCATCCTCGCCTGCTCGTCCGCTTTTTCCCCCAACTACTGCAATAATTGGAGACTCCATCATTAGAAATATCCGCTTTTTTAACGCAGTCACACATTGCTTCCCAGGTTCCACTGTCCCAAATCTCCTCAAAAATCTCCCAGAGTTGCTAGTCTCACTCCCAGCCTCAGTTGAAAAACTGGTGATCCATCTGGGATTTAATGACACTTCCCTCCTCCAGTCTGAGATAACGAAGAAGCACTTCAAAGAACTTTTTAACTTGCTGAGCAGCTGCGGGAAGTCTGTGTTTATCTCCGGGCCCCTCCCCTCCTTCTGCCGTGGCGCATCGCGCTTCACCAGGCTCCTCAGCCTCAGTACCTGGCTCCAGTCCACCTGCGCCCTAAGTGGGCTTAGTTTTATTGATAATTTTAACTTGTTCTGGAACCGCGCCGTCTTTTACAGTACTGACGGAATTCACCCTTCCAGGCTAGGCAGCAGGGTGCTAACTGACAACATCCGTCACGCTGTTCAACATGCTTGTGCCCCCTCGTCCGTCAGTAAGTGACGTCACCAGAACAACAACTTAGAGACAGAGGGTTCCGCCCCTACACTTGACTTTCCCACACCTGACTTTCCTTCCTCCCCCTTGCGGCGGGATGATGTCCTAACTATTCAGCATCTCCCTATTCCTGTTTACATTAGCAATAGAAATCAGAACTGGACAGCATACCCCATATTTACTAAAGCAAAGGCTTTGAGCAAGGGAGTAAATCCTGCAAATCTTCATCCACTAAAATCATGTGGAAAAACAGAACATAAAGTCACCTCCCCAGTTAGTTGTGCTCTCTTAAATGTAAGATCCCTTTCTAATAAAACTTTTGTCCTGAATGATTATATTTCAACAAGTGACATGGACTTTCTTTTTTTAACAGAGACATGGCTTAGAAATGGTGATATAAGTGCTTTTTCCGAGCTATGCCCGTCCAATTACACCTTCCTCAACTCCCCTAGGCTTAGTGGTAGGGGAGGTGGACTTGCAGTTGTTTACAAGAATCACTTAAAGTGCACATTTGTCGCAGTGGAGAAACCTTCCAGCTTTGAGGTATTAATGTTTAAAATTAATCTGGAGATCCCTCTGTGCTGTATCATCATCTATCGTCCCCCTAAACCAAATAGTCAGTTTCTTGCGGAATTTTCTGATTTCATCTCCTCTGCTGTTCTTAGTTATGATCACATTTTATTGGCTGGCGATTTCAACATCCATGTTGACAATCCAGACAACCATTTTACATTAGAATTTTTAACCATTTGTGAATCTTTTAATCTAAGACAGCATGTATCATCTCCTACACATGAACGGGGCCACACACTTGATTTAGTTTTTACTCTAGGGCTGGACATAAATTCTTTGCTTCTTAGGGACTTTATCTCAGACCATAAAATGATTTTATTTGATATAAACTGCAGTTCTACAAGTTTTTGTCCAAAGCAAACAGTATATACCCGTGGTTTGAATAGCAACTCAGCTGCAGACTTTGATGCTATTTTCAGTGCTCAAGATTGTCTTACTCAGTGCAATAATGTAAATGACATGGTTAATCAGTTCAATACCATGTGTCTGAAAACTCTGGACCAAATAGCCCCTATGAAACCAAGATCTTGTCGCCCCTCCAATCCAAAGCCCTGGATGAATGATAATATTAGAAGACTAAAAAGAGAATGTAGAAGAGAGGAACGCAAATGGAGGAAAACCAGACTTCAAGTTCATAGACTCTATATGAAGGAGCTATTAGTTTCATTTAACTCACTGGTAAAAAGGGAGAGACTCTCATACTTTTCCAACTTAGTTGCTACAAAAAAACACAACCCAAGAGTTCTCTTCAGCACCATTAATAGTCTAATAAACCCCACCCCAGCTACTGTCTGTGCCACCTCTGCAGAATACTGTGAAAAATTTCTGAAATATTTTATTGAAAAGATAGAAAACATCAAGACATCAATTACTCCAGCAAGCTCACCTCCACTCATATCAGAACCCTCAACCATCCATCTGCTAGAAGAATTCACTCCCATTACCCACAGAGACCTGGTTGACATTGTGGCCAGCACTAACCTCACTTCCTGTAAATCAGACATTTTTCCCTCTAAGTTTTTTAAAGAGGTTTTTGGAGTCATCGCCCCCTGTCTTCTCAGGATTGTAAATGAATCCCTTCTATCTGGATTAGTCCCAGACTACTTTAAGCAGGCTTGTATTCAGCCCCTTCTCAAGAAACCCGGTCTGGATCCAGCACTTCCCCACAACTATCGTCCCATTTCCAAATTACCTGTAATCTCAAAAATTGTTGAAAAAGTGGTCGCTAAGCAACTCCTAGAAAAAATGGAAGGAAACAATATATTTGACAAATTTCAGTCTGGTTTTAGAAAGAACCATAGCACAGAAACAGCTTTATTAAGGGTAACAAATGACATCCTGATGAGTGCAGATTCTGGAAACATCACTGTCCTCATTTTATTGGACTTGAGCGCAGCATTTGATACAGTAGATCACACAATTCTTCTCAATAGACTCAAAAACATGGTTGGCATAGACGGGACTGCATTTAACTGGTTTTCTTCCTATTTGTCAGACAGGGTATTCAGAGTCACTGTAGACAACTTCAGTTCCTCAACAGCTGTCATGTCATGCGGGGTCCCGCAGGGCTCAGTCCTTGGCCCTATTCTGTTCAGTTTATATATGTTGCCCCTTGGACATATCATCCGCCATTTCACCCCCGTGTCATACCACTGTTATGCTGACGATTCCCAGCTGTATGTCTCACTCCGCCCGGAAAACCACAGTAAATTGGACTCTCTACACAGCTGCCTCACTGCCATTAAGGACTGGATGGCCTCCAATTTCCTACAACTCAATACAGATAAAACTGAAGTCCTGGTTATTGGCCCTGATCATATCTCCAGCAGTATCTCCCCTCACCTTGGACCACTAACAGTTAACACGACACAGTCAGCTCGGAACTTGGGAGTCATATTTGACCAGCAACTCAACTTCAACCAGCACATTAAAAGCCTTGTTCAGTCCTGCTACATACAAATTAGAAACATCGCCAAAGTCAAACCAATGCTCCCCAGAAACATACTCGAACAGCTCATCCACACCCTCATCTTTTCCCGCCTGGACTACTGTAATTCCTTGTTCACCTGCCTAAATGATGCAGCAATTAACAGATTACAGTTGGTACAAAATACGGCGGCAAGACTACTCACAAACACCCGACGCAGTGAACACATCACCCCAGTCCTCGCAACTTTACACTGGCTCCCTGTCCATTACAGAATTCGGTTCAAAATCCTCTTAATCACTTACAAATCCCTTCATGGTCTAGCTCCACTGTACATCTCAGAACTCTTAACCCCGTATGTAGCATCAAGATCCCTCAGATCTGAAAATCAGATGTTGCTAGCTGTCCCACGTTCAAAACTCAGGACTAAGGGAGATCGTGCTTTTTCTGTTTTAGCTCCATTGCTGTGGAACAAGCTCCCCCTCGGCATCAGATCAGCTGAGTCTGTGCATCATTTTAAAAAGCTTTTAAAAACCCACATGTACCGACTGGCATTTGTGTAATAATCTTAATGCTTTTTTTTTTTTTTTTTTCTCTCTATTGTCTTATCCATTTCCACTATTTTATCTTATGCCTGTTTACTGTTTTTCTGTATGATGTTTTAATTGCTTTATTGTTTCAATGATATTGTATTTGTATTTTGTGAAGCACCTTGTAACCTTGGTTTTGAAAGGTGCTATAGAAATAAAGTTTATTATTATTATTATTATTATCCTTTAGATATGTGGAGCTGCAGCTGGGCTGTGACAGAGACTAATGGACAGACTTTGCCATGGGGACTGTCCAGTAACATTAGTCAACAGTGAAAAACCTGCGTGAGTGCACGCACACGCACACACGCGAACAATCCACACACTCACATCTATGAAAAAAACAGACAAATGAGAGCGCTATGGACATTCTATTAAACAAGCCCTGTCAATCCCATGTAGGCATATAAACACCCTGGAGGTGTCTGCTCATGTCCAGGCACATTTACATGACCAAGCTACATCTTGCACATCCACATGTGATGAACAACATACAGTGCACACTGCTGTAAATAGCAATATACTGCATTTATTCTATGCATGAAAGAAAACTGACTCCACATACAACAGCAGCAGCTTCCTCTTCAGAGGCCCTGGGGCTGTCAGCTTAGCCATGATCCTGCACTCTGATTATCCTCACACATACTAAGGATTTTCCCCTTTGGTAACAAATACGCTTTCTGAGAGGAGGAGGAGTGTATCATTGTTTTCAGACCAAAAAAACAAAAAAATGTTTCTGGTTTGGACAACAACACTGGCGTTTCTCTGTCTTTTTGTCTCTCTCTTTTCCGTTTTTCTCTTATCTCATTCACCCTGTTCACATGTTCGTGCAGTAATTTATGGGTCTATCCATCACAAAGCATTAAGTAAGTAAAACAACTGTATTAGCCGAGACAAACAGTGGTGATGGTAAATGTAGCCCTCACTAAACATTAGTCAGCCAACCATTTTCCTTACACAAATCTTTAAACCTCTCCCTACTGATAAAGTACACATTAAAACAATGTCAATAGTAAACCAGTGAGCTGCTGCGTAATAAATCAAAATAAGGAGAAGGGGTCATTTAAGACATGACCCGATGCACATGAAAGTGGGCCTGACAAATTGGTCGGGCCAGATGGGTTCTGCCCTGCTGGGTGGCAGACTTTTATTTGGAGAAATATTGCATTACACTGGCTGTGACCCTTATATAAGGAGGGATGTTTTTTTAAGAATGAAAATTGATTATTCAACATTTTATTGCTCCTTGAGCATTGGACAGCAAAGAGGAGAAAACGATCAGACATTTCAATATGTGCCTCCCCCTTCTTTCGTCTAGATGACTTTATTCATTTATTTATTAGGGGAAAATGACATTGGCCTAATGAATGTTAATATGATGATGTTCTGTATAATTAGTCAGATTTAGCCTAGGGGCTCATTTTCTTCTTCAGCTCCTGGGTAGGTTAAATGTTACATGTAAAATGGAACAAACAATACACACCAACAGTCCTACAGTAATGTTTCTTGCCGTTCCAAGCAACAGAAGTGTTAAACACCAGTTTAAGTTTTGGCAAAAAGGGTAGACAAGACCTAATTAGGTGAGAACAGGTCTTTTGATGGGCCTTGTGGGAATAACTATTTGTTTGTGTTGGTGTGTGTGTGTTTGTAAGTGCCCAATTAACGTGCACATCTTCTGCCAGCGACAGTATCCTGTTGGCAATTGAACATGACTGAAAGCAAAGACATCTGAGTGCATAAAAAGGCAAGTGTGGAGATCATGTTGTTATTATCTATGAAGCAGCAATAAAGCCATCGTTACCGAGGGCACAGGCACTTGACTACCAAAAAAGCAGGCACTCATACTGGTAAATTGTAGGCTACAGAGACATGGGAGGAAACGTGAAATTATAAAAAAAAAACATTAATAAAATTAGGTGTTATCCCTGAAGTGAAAAGCTGACATATTAAGTTATTTATACTAAGGCTGTGAACATATTTTCAGGGGGTAAGAATTGGCAGAGGATAAAACAGAGATGGTTGGGCTGGAGGTGGGGGGGTAGGGGGGGTTGTTTGTTAAAGAGTTCATTTTAAGGCAATAGATCTTACTCTTGGCAACGCATTTCACTCTCTGACAGGCACTGGAAATGATGCAATAAGCCAAGTGATGTTCCCCCTCCAAGATCCTCTCTCTATCACTCCGTCTCCTACTCTGTATCCTGACAGCATCAACAAGGTGCCAGAGGCAGTATGGTCCAAATTAAAAAAAAACTGTGTTGACATATTGTCTGAGAATCCTGCCACGGGAGAGGGGGAGCTTACAGTCACGGGTTGTGTTGTGTGTTGTGTAAATAATCCTAATATTAGTGGTACAAGACATATTAACATCTAGCCATACCACACTCTAGAAATACTTACAAGTAAATAAAATTAAAAATCATGTAAATAATCACTTAATTAATGATATATTATCCCAAAATAAACGTACATCTCATGCAGTATAATGGAGCATGTCAGAACAGTATACTGTATCACTGTATTAGTACTGATTGTAAAGTATTAAATGTATGATGCTATGCAGCATTTAATGTTGTATTTGTGCAAAACACTGCAATCTGCGTTATGATTGCTTTGTGTGCGGGGATAGCAATGCAAACCCAGAGGTCACTGAGAGATTAAAACAGTCTATTAATGTTGGAATATGCAAACACAAACCCTGTAACTTAAAATGTAGTCTTTTAATGGCATATTAAGTTTGCAGCACAAAGTTTAAGGAAGAAGATGATAGACGACACGTTCTTTGGGGCTATGATTTTTATGCCCCATCTACCATTCTGTTTCTTCTTTTTTTAAATTTGGTGTTAGTGAAGTTGCTTCAGTGCCAGCAATTAAGTCTTTAATTTGTTAGAATAATAGATGGCTGCTGGAATTATTTTCACTTTTAAAGTCAGTAGATGATAAAGCTAATTTAGTTATTTTAAATAATGACCCAGCAGCCAATACAGCAGTGCGCTGATGGTAGATGGCAAGCGCCTAAAGATGCACTTATGAGAACCATCCAACTTAATTTCAAAAAGACTATTTTGTTTGGGGTCCCAGTAGCTAAAATCACAATTTCCAGCACATATGCTGGTGTATATTTAGAAATTATTACTTTATTAAGACACTGAACTTGTTGGTTTGTATGATGTTGCATTTGTTTCCTTAGTCTCACATGTGTGGATTGTTTGGTGTTAATCAACAGAATTAGCTGTAGCCTATATGTAAATGTCATTTCTAACAGACATTATGGAAGGTTGGGATTATAAGCAGTTAAAGCAGAAGTAAGTGATATATTTGTGTTAATATAAGTCTTAAATAGTTATATCTTCCGACAGCAATCACTTACATAGAGTGTTTGGTCTGAAACACGGGTCTGTCAGTCACTCTGCTCTGCTCTGAGCCGAAGAGAAAACATTTATCGTATCCTACAGTTTTTATCCAATGAGGAGAGAGAACGGCATGCAGGGCTGTGTGTGCAGCCAAGGAACGCCGTGAATGTGGTGACGTAGCGACAAGGACTGTTATGGTGCGTTCAAGGAAACTCGTATTTTTCCGACCGTGAAGTGGTACCAGTTCGATCTGGTACGAGTTCACCGGTCGGAAGTTACGAGTGGCCGTTATAGTGACTTTCACCGGTAAAACAGGTCGGAAAAACATGAGTGGGTTGCCTGAAACGCTACAAAGTCGTAAGTTGTGACTTGAAGCTGTAATTTACGATTTCAAAAGCCTGCCTGGAACGCAGCATTAGCGAAAACGACCGGACCACTTACTTCTGCTTTAAACCACTGTCTAAACTTTAAACTCTCTTTCAACCACCTATACTTATGATATGGATCTAAAAATAGTCACCCACCACAACCTGTTTTGTTCTCCTCCACATGAAATGATGGGCTCTAAAGAGATAATATGACAGTCTAAATTTACAACATTTTTTATCTCATGCTGTCAACGAGTCAACTAATTATCCATTTTTCACATAAAAAGTGTGAGTAATGATAATGATCACATTGATTTAACCACTGATGAGAAGTTAGGCTATCATCACTTTGACACTGACACACTCACATACACTTCCCCACATTTTGACTGACATTTGGCTTTGTAAAAACTAACAAAGCTTTTAGTTGTTGTTGTTTAGTTGTTGAATTATCTTATTTTTAATAGCTAGAATTAAACAGCCTTTCCAGGTTTCCAGTAGAGGATTAAGAACATTGTATAGATTTTCAATGAACTGTTTAAATGTAAGGGCACACTGTTAATGGTAGCAGTAGCAGATCAAGTGGACTGGTAACATCACTGCAGATCAGAGATGATCACAAGCAGAGTCTCCAGCCTCTTAGGATGCAGTGAGCTGTCATCTGCTGCATACCATCCAGTCTTCTTATACAGTAACACTGCACTGTCATAGCAAGTCAAAGCATGTACTGCATTGTCATCAGTCCTTTAACTATAAAGGCACACTATATATTAAGTGAGAGAATGACATTTTCTTAATATGTATATATTGGGAGACTCCATCACATTGGCTTCAGCCAGTGTCATATTTTAGAACCAAGTAGTAAATGAGGCCAAAAGCATTTCTTTTAAAAGTAGATAAGAAGTAAAGTATGAGATTACAATTCAGCCTGGACACTACAACCACAGACATTATTTTTACAGTTTTTCTCCTTCATTGGATCTTTCGCCAACAACTCTCTATATCTGAGATGATTATACAGCCTTTAAGTACTTTAGTTGGTGTATTACAATTTCTACTGAGACAGCAGCAGAAAAAAAAGCTATCCAACATCATCCGACTAAATTAACTCACACTGGATTCTTCTTGTCTTCTGCCCACGTCTTATTCAGTAAAACTGGACTCCATCTGTGAAACAGCTGCTCTGCTCCTGTCTTTCACAACACGGGACCAAAGCAAATGTAGTTTTGTCTGCTCCACTGGGCCAATAACCACAATGCATTGCTATCTACTGTAAGTCTGTCCCTCTTGCACTCTCTCTCGCCCTCACATTTCGCCAACTAGCACTGCCCACCAGGAATCTTCATACATCCTGATTAGACACTATCATTAACACTTGGGTGGGTCCCCAAAGTGTGCTCTTTATGCATTTAAAGTTCTCTCTACTTTCTATGTATGTGTAGGTGTTGGAGAAACAGCAAAGCAGTTAAAGATAGAGGCGCTTGTGGGCTTAATTTAGACATTCGACTTTGACACACAGTTGGTGTTTGGTACTTCATCTCATCCACTCTGTGTCTATTCACATACTTTACCTCATCAAAGTTTTAACTGAATGACACTTACTAAAAAGCACCAAGCGGCCCTCTGGGAAAAGCGTTGTGGAGAGAGGGGAACAGGCAGGAAGCTGCAGCAAATGTTTGTGTGTGTCTCGATGCAGCAGATGTAGAGGAGTTCTTTCCAAATTTCAAAAGCTGAGGTGAAGTGCTCCTCACCACCTGCAATACAAATAGCAACAGGCACTAGAACACGACTCTGTTATGCTTTTGAGTTGTTTGTGAAAACAGCAAGTGGCAGAGAGCATTTGATATTGTTTACCCTTACCTTTTTTTTTTCCAGTTTGCTGTTGTCCTTTAAACACGAGATGCCTGCCCTCCATCACTGGGATGAGTTTGTTGTGTGTGGAGGAGACAGAGAGGCAATCTCATCCATCAGTGTTTGGGCTGTCCTGTAAAAGCAGAAATGACACGTGTTTTTCAAAATCAGGAAAACTAACCTCTGTAGTACAAGAAAAAAAAAAAAAAAAATCACCATACTTGAAAGTGCCCTAAAGCCTAATTTCTGCACGTCAGAAGGAGTTTTCCGGTGCTTTTCCCCTCCTGCCTCTCTCTCTCAGACATGGACGGGAAGAGAGAGTGAGGGCGAGAGAGAGAGAGAGAGAGAGAGAGAGGGAGGGAGAGCGAGCCTCCAGTGTGTGACAGATCGTGGGCTGTGAGATCCTTGGAGAAAAAACTCTGACAGATCAAAAAGACCCTGAAGTAGGAAAGGGTGAATAGGAAACATGTGTTCAGTCATATCTGTTTTTCCTTATACTTCCTTCCTCCTTGTTTTTGCCTCTTTCCTCTTCCCACTGTTTTTCAAAGCCCCTTTTTCCTTCCCCTATTTTTATCTTCACTGTTTACCTCTACGTTGCTTTACTCACTCTTCCTCTATATTGCCCTGCTAATGCTCCACATAAACGCACTGACACCCTTGTTATGTTAGGTGCTCACTTAAATACAACACTGTGTTTTCGCCATAACAACAAAAACAACAACTTACATACACCTAAGAAACACGTCATGGTGTTAGGTAACAGATACAGTCTCAAACATTCAGCTGCCACATTTACAGCTTATTTCACTGTTAGGACCTGCCTCACAACAGTTTAGATATTTACCCTTACTGTTATACCATCAATGTCAGAAAGAAATCCTTATGCAACAAATATATTTAGATGTATTTATATATTAGACTATGCTCATCATTTGTAAAGTCCTCGTCGTTTGTGAAAATATCACCAAAGCAGTTCTTCTTCCTTTGAAATCAACCTAGATTTTTTGGTTTATTTTGAGACTTCCCTTTTGAATCCCTTCACTATGACAAGTGAAAGTTTGTCAGCTGGTCTATTGTTAGGTTTGAAATGGATATAAATATTTGCATTGACCCTTTGTCAGTTTGCAGTAGATGCTACAGGACTATTATCTCTGTGGTTCCTTTAGTTTCTGAAATGGTCAGTAAGATACAGTTTATCTAATAACCTTAAATTTATAGTATTGGACCCCATGGTTAGTTCAAAACAGCTGCAACCTTTTCAAGGGGGAGCTGTTGTGTTGTGAAACCATAATGTAGCCAAATTAAATGTCACTTTAAAATGAGCAGGATTGCCTTTGGTTTAACCTCTATCCTTCTGTTACTTCTCTGTGTAACATGTGTAAATGTTTAATATCTTGTGAGCTTTGCATTTATGACTGTTCTTTGACCTTCTGCTCAGCAGAACACTTAAATGCCTCTATGGGATCAGTAACAGCCCACTGTATAAGGCCAGATTGTGATACAGTCTTCTCTCAGTTTTAGGCCAGAGGGCAGTGGCACACAAGCAATAAACCCTGTAATCCCCATGTTAGTAGTACCATTTGATATAATCCTCTCCTTTCCTCTTGTCTCTCCTCTCCTTTCCTCTTCTCTTCTCTCCTCTCCTCTCCTCTCCTCTTCAATAGTGCACCAACACTCTGCACTCACCTACCTACACCTCATTTACGAATCCCAGAGTGAGTGGGATTAATACAGTTTTACAATTCAGACCTTTGATATTACGATGTAGTTCAAAATGGGTCGGCTGCTTTGTAATCCCATATATCAGGACTGAAATATAATGATTTTAATGGTCTTAACACACAGTCTGACTCACAATTGAGAAATACACTCAACCCTGCTCGGCAGCTCACATCACGTCTCTGTGGGCCTGTCTGAGCTCGTCATAAGCCCAGAGCTTGACCTACAGGTCCCAGGTATGAGATTAATTTTCCCAAAAGCATTTTGATAGCATTGATGCTGCACAGAGAAAAAATGATCTGATGGAGAAAGAAAACACAAGGCACCCACAAAAAAATGGGAGCTCTGAATATACGTGTGTCTGTTGTTTTGCTGTATAGCCAGAAGACAAACATAAAAAAGGAGAAAAAAGTAGAATTAAATCAAATAAAATCCAACAAACATAGCAAATCATTCATGACAACAATAAATGAATCAATAAATGTAAAGAATTAATTTCAAGGTAGAGATTCTTTAATAATACCAATTATGTACATATTCCATTACTTTTTGATAAAAAATAAAAAGAGAAACATAATAGTCAGCATGGTGCTACATCAGGCTCAACACATTAAGTCTAGCCTGAATGAATTTCAGTACAGTGTCCCAGATCTCATCAAACACTACTCCTCGAATCCTGATGTTTCCCAAAAGCCCCGATAAACAATAGGAAATGCATTTACAAAAGGTGTTTTGTTTCCTGCATGACCAGAAAGAATGTGCTACATTACTAATCCAAGATTGTAACTTGTAACCTATATTTTGTTCTTTTTACTGAGTGTTTTATAAAAATGTGGATGGCTTCGTAATTACTGGAAAATTGTAGGATAATTAATCTTACTACTTGATGGCATTGGCTGAATGTCTTCTTGCTCTGCAACTGCCCTTAATATTTTACATGTTCAGGTATTTCTTGCTAGACTATCATGACACTTTTCCTGCCCCTCAATACACTTCTTGTGAGACGATACATAAATGTACAGCTGCCTTAAGACTCACGAGAGACCCTCTGAACTTTTCTGAAGTCTCTTCATCTTCTTCTCTGGCTTCTGTTTATTGGCTCCTTCCTTAACCTTGCTTTGCTTTGTTTGAAACGTCATGACTTATTTCCGACATCAGTAATGAAAGTTAAAAGTCTCTTGAGTGAGTTGATGCTGACCTCCCCTAAACATGTCTACTCAATACCAAAGCAAACCCAGAAGTCAGTAAAGACTTCCTCCTCACCTTAAATTATTCTGATGGTTCTGTAACTAAACATCAGTGCTGGTTAAAGTTTTGTATAAAGACCAGTTAATATGAATTAGTTTATATTTAACATTTGGGAAGAAAACATGCATTTTGATTGCAATATCATGCGCACTTAATTAAAGCAGATAACAGCGGCACGGCCGTTTCGGCTAATGCTGTGTTCAAGGCAGGCTTTTGAAACCGTAAGTTACAGCTTCAAGTCACAACTACGACTTGGTAGCGTTCCAGGTAACCCGTAGCTCGTGTTTTTACCGTCCTGTTGTCTGTGAAAGTTCCCTATAACGGCCACTCGTAACTTCCGACCCGTGAACTCGTACCAGATCGAACTGGTATGACTTCACAGGAAGGAAAAACACAAAGTACGAGTTTTCCTTGAACGCACCATGAGTTAGCAGCCCCCGCCCTTGTCAGGCATCAATTGGTCCTCGTGCTACGTCACCACATTCACGCGCATCCCTTGGCTGCACACACAGCCCTTCATGCCGTTCTCTCCCCTCATTGGATAACACTTGTATCCCACAAGGAAATTTTCTCCTCGGGTTACAGCAGAGCAGAGTGACGGAGAGACTCGTGTTTAGGCTGAAATACTTCATGTAAGTGATTGCTGACGGAAAATAGGACTATTTAGGACTTATATTAACAAAAACATTCCACTGATATCTGCTTTAACTGTGTAAGTCTATTGTCAGAACATGAAATACTATCAAAAGCCTCTCCCTTGGGACCAAACAAATGCTTAATTAATCAAGATCCAATGCTTTACTGCCACACTGACAAGTTGATTCAAGTTATCAGAATAGTTGCAGAATAATTTATGAAAAGACAGCCTATTACTGCTGAGATCTCAGCATCACTCAGATATGATACAATAAGCGGCGGTAATTAGATGGAATAGAATTAATATAATTTATCTATCTTATTTAATAACAATTTTGTCAGAGTTATTCATAATATCAAGTGAGTTTTATAATTATTTCTCCTGATGATCCATTAATAAAAAACCTCTCCCTATCACAGCAGAAGAAAAGATTATAACTGTCACATGCTCCCAAAAAAATGGATCTTGAGTTCCTTTTTTGTCAAACTAAACTGAAGTTTCAAACTCACCATGTCTTAATGAGTCTTCCAAACTCATATGAATGACCAATAAGTGCAGTCACACATATCTGTTTTAATATGTGTTATTTGTCATTAACTGTTACAGCTGCTGCACCGGAGGAGTTATTACACTGTACTGCACTGTAAGTAATCTTTTATGGTTTATATGTCAATTACACATGTTTAGACATATGAACATTGCTGCTGTCAGGGGTTAATTATGAAACAACAAGCAAACAAGTTGTTAATTGTGTTTTCTGACGTGTTGACACCTCATTAGAAATGTGTCAATGGTGTCATCTCTAAACTGTCACATGTTTCTCATTTCAGTTTCTGTGCTCAACCAGCCTTCCTGCTTGCCACTCTGACCATCCCATGATGCCTTGGAGCTGCCCTAACAACAGGCCAAATAGCCACGCTGCCTGAGCCTTCTTCCTGAAAGTTGTTTTCCTGCTTCCCATCTTAATGTCTGATAGTCTCTATCTTTGTATCAAGTGTACAGTAAGTGTATTTGTGTCTGGGATCTGTTTGATAGATGAGAGTGGTTATACAGTGAAGAGGTTTCCTGCAGTTCTTTGCATTATGTTGCCTATTTCTGTTGAAGCCACTATGGGCTATTGTGAGTATTTGCTACATTTAGCACAGTTTTTTTCTTGATGTTAATGATGTAACAAGCTCTCCTCTCAAACACTGTAAACGTACATTTGTATGGAAAATGGTACAATACATCTCCCTCGATTTTTCTCCAGAGCAAACCTTTCACAGTCACTTTCTCTTTAACTCCCTCTTTCAGGGCAGTCTGGGAGTCATAAATAAAGAGAAGGGGTGTTTGGGGGGGATGGAGTAAGAAAAGAGAGCAGGGG
>NW_028220047.1:0-22632 GCF_045865225.1 Trachurus japonicus | reverse complement strand
CACACTGTAAAACCTGATGAGTTAGTTGAACTCAAACCATTTGAGGAAACCGATTGCCTTGAACCATTTAAGTTGGCAAACTTAAACCAAATATTTTTTCTGTAGTTTAATTGTTTAAGTTCTAGTAACTTAAGTATTTATTGTTACGGTACCTTGGGTAAATTGAGTTATAATTACCAGTCTACTCAGTTCAATGAACTTAAGACTAATAAGTATATTTCACTTGTATGTAACAGTTCTACAAACTCATTTAAAATGTGTTACTTGAATTCATCAGAATTAAATAATAGTAACTTAAATGGCTCTTTTTTGTAAATGTTACCCTCCAAGTTGAAACTACTCTGTTTTCTATCACTACATTTATTACAACATTCTAGTTCTGACAACTCAGTTCATTTGAGGAAACCGATTGCCTTATATAATTTGAGTTCTATTAACACAATACAAACTCAAAATGTGTAACTTAATAGCTTTATTAAGTTGAATGCTTAACACCCAAAATACAATAAAAACAGACTTGCCTCTATAGGGCACAGATCAATCACAGTATCGAAACTGGTGACACATGCACAGTAAAATGATTAACCATAACTACACTAAACACTTGTTTCAATAAATCAACTGGCCAGCCACATGGTATTTTGTTTAGAAACTGCTGACAACAAATGCAAGTTTACTTTAGAACTTTACTCCAGCTCATTTTTTAAAGGGATAGTTCAACATTTTGGCAAATTGGCCCATTGCCATAATTGCTATAGTCAGCAGTAGGTTCGTTACCTTTAATTGTAGGTGTAAGCTATTTTTAGTACAGCGGAGCGCAGCAGCAGGCTGCTCAGAGCTACGCTATGGAGGTTAAGGGAATTTCTTGGTTTCCCTCATCAAACTCATCAAATACAAAATCCCAAAACTCCACAGCGCTTTTGTAGACAAGTTGTGACCTGCACAACCACCACACTATGAGATAATGACGGAACGATACGAAACGGAGCCGTTTTCGAGGTAAATTCATACAAAACCGCTGATGCGCGTTGCGTTCAGGGACAGTTTTTCAGCAAGCAGTCTCCGTATTTACCCTGTATTTACCTCGAAAACGGCTCCGTTTCGTATCGTTCCGTCATTATCTCATAGCGTGGTGGTTGTGCAGGTCACAACTTGTCTACAAAAGCGCTGTGGAGTTTTGGGATGTTGAATTTGATGAGTTTAATGAGGGAAACCAAGAAATTCCATTAGCCTCCATAGCGTAGCTCTGAGCAGCCAGCTGCTGCGCTCCGCCGTACTGAAAATAGCTTACACCTACAATTAAAGGTAATGAACCTACTGCTATGACTATAGCGATTATGGCAATGGGCCAATTTGCCAAAATGTTGAACTATCCCTTTAAGGCCTGTAGTTTAGGTCTAAGCTGCTTCCTATTACCTGAATGAACTCAAAGAAGCCACTGAGCTTTTCCGGATACATAGTCTTTTAACAGAAAAAAGATATCACTTCCAATGAGCAATATGTTTCTGATCTCTTTAAACTCAGGCAAGGCAGCACGTGTCCAAGTACAATTAATATAAACAAATAAAAAATAAAATGAACATACAAACATGCCTACCACAAAAGTTGTGCCTTGAATGGTTGCCTGTTTTGTGCCATATACACTGCTGCTGTCTGTGATGCTTGACACTACTGGATGTGTATCAATAGGCAATGTTTCAATAAAGACAGACTGCATGTTTGAAGTCTGTACTGGTGGCTTGAAAAAGACAGATAGAATGCCATCATGTTTTGGTGTCTCTCGCCAATGTTTTCAATAGAACTGGTGACACAATATGCACAGTAAAATGATTAACCATAACTACACTAAACACTTGTTTCAATAAATCAACTGGCCAGCCACATGGTATTTTGTTTAGAAACTGCTGACAACAAGTTTACTTTAGAACTTTACTCCAGCTCATTTTTTAAGGCCTGTAGTTTAGGTCTAAGCTGCTTCCTCCCATCATCCAGGTCAAGGAGGATAACCTGAATGAACTCAAAGAAGCCACTGAGCTTTTCCGGGTACTTCAAATGCAGTGCATACACCAATGCAAACAAAATCACCAGCGAATCGGTCCATGATCTATGTGACATGACAACCATATCTTCAAGAACAATGGACACATGCTGGGTTTCGAAGGGAACTTGAAGCACCTCCTCCTCATTCACCACTGCCACCAGAGCCACTGTTCCCTCCTGGGCGGCTTCCGAGTCATCCTAAAAAAAAAGAGGAGAAAGGAACATCTAAGTATAATTTTACAAATCAAGCTTATTAAAGTCTGATGATAAACACCCATAACATTATGGATTCTGAAGATGGCCTGAATCAGCAGCCCAAGGAGCAGGATGTAGGCCTCCAAATGGAGGGCAAGACATCCACTGTTCATCTGATGGAGGACAAACCATCTCTTCAGTCAGATAAACTAAAGAAAGTCATACTACCCGGGTCAATGGACATTGGCTGTATTACCATTTAAAGTTACTGAGCTAAATCCAAGGTTCGATTATTCACTTGTCTATACAAAAAGAGACCCAGGAGGCACTGTGGTTTTCTTTTTGTGGATTTACATATTACTGATACTGTCAATAAATATAGTTTCTTCTGTTTTCAAAACCTCGTCCGGATCCAATCTTTCCTCTTAAAACTAAAATGAGTGTCCTTTTCACATACCTAATGTACATTAAGTTACATTGTGCTAAACTAAGAGTACTTGTGCTAAACTAAGAGTACTTATTTACTACCATCATGAGGGAAGAGTCTGTCTCTTCTGGAATCAGATATTGATATTTTATTAACCCTTATACCTGATGTGAACATTTCTGTCCACAAGGGGGCACATTTTCTTTTTTTTCATTGTTAATCAAAATAATAGTCAAAAATTAGTAAAGTGGACATTTTTGTCCACTTATAAAACAACCTAAAAATAGCATACATTAATATTTTTTTTAATTTTTTTTATTCATAAATATTTTTTCCCACTTCAGTTCTACTCAAAACTACCCCGTTTTCAATTACTACATTTTTTTTTAACCCTTTAGATGCCAATCTGAACCAAAATGTCATCTTTCCCCAGGTATGAGGGTTAAAAAATATAATGTTCACATTTTGATATATAAAGAAATAATCTGAGCAATAAATCAGAATTTAGCACCAAGAAAGTGAAACTAGCAGTTGCTAATATTCTTTTCCAGATATGGAAGCAGATAATCTGTTAAATTAATCTTAATGTGCATGATGAGACCTAATTTGAACCACATGTTAAAAAAGGAAAGTGATCCTCACATGCTCAGATGTTAATTGCATTGAGAAGCAGAACCCACAAGTACCTTGCATGTTCTGAAGACTTCTGATGAATCTTCCTTCAAGTAGTGTGGTAGTCCGGCCAGGGCTGCTGTTCGAGCTGCACAGATATCATTTTTGTCCTGTTGCACAAAGACAGCGTATGCAAGGGATGTTAGTGTTCACTGTTCACATTCAATAATGTAATGCATGAAATAAAAATAAAAGATTACCTGTTCCTCAAATGCCATCATAATCGCTTCCAGATTCTGTCCAAAAGGGCCAGTCTTCCTCTTTTTGTAGAGCCGTAGCAGCTGAGGTGTGTACTTGTCGAGTGAAGCATAGAATGTAGATGGCAGATTCAGATTTGTGATCCTGTGGAATTCACTGTAGAGCTGCATGGGAAAAAAAGGACAAGGAAAGGAAAGTTTATTAGCTCATTTAAAAACAGTTTGTCTCTCTCTCATCATCTGCCCTTTAACCCATCGACTGAGGAAAAACAATGACTGAGGAAAAACTCCCAAGAAAAAACAGGAGAAACCTCAGGGTGAGACAGAGGAGGGATCCTTCACTCACGACAGGCAGATGTGCAATAGATGTTGTGTACAGACAAGGAAAAAAAAAAAACTTAAGTAATGTGATATTGTAAAAGTGGGCTTTTCAGACATAACAGACATACCAAATAAAACTACCGTACTCAAAATTAATGATGACTTTGGTGATACATGCATACAGTATTTTTTTTCTGTTTTTTTTTATTATTATTATGCATAGAGCTTTTTGAACATTGTAGACAGTGTGGAGTACAGCACCAGCCACAAGGGATGCATACAGTATTTTAAAGAATTATTTGTAGTTTTTACTCACCTGGGCTTCACAAAAGAGTGCAGGCCATCTGTCCTTCAATTCAACAACTGGAGGAGCTAAATCCACAATTTCTTCACGTCTGAGTGCAAAGGTACGTTGCATATGTTGATGGATGGATATCATGTCTCTTTCCATCGATGTCCTCTTGAACTGCTCGACCATTGCAAGCCTCTTCATCTCGAGTGTCTGCCTCGTTTCACCATGAGGATAGTTTGGAAGGAAATTAATTTCCCCTCTTCTGGGTCTTTTGATGCTGGCCCTGGATGCTGCACCCTCTGGATTGGTCCTGCTACGCTTTCCCGCATTAACAGCCACATCCTTAATGCCAGCCTTGGTAAGTTTGGTCCTGTAGTTGCCCATCTTGAAGCGCAAACTGTTCTGCCAGCCCTCATATCCTTTTTTGGATCCATTTTCTTTAAGACAAGGGTGCTTGCTCACAAGAGCCTCTGCGGCCAAGCCAATCTGTTTGGTACTTGGATATGCTTTGTGCTTATATATTTCAGCAGCCATAACATCTAATATGTTATGCTTTTGATCCCTGGTCAACCTGACAGTTTTTCCCTCTCCCAGGGCAGAGTTGCTCTCTCTTAACATATACTCCACCTCGTATGAGAACGTCGGAACGACAAAGATGGCTGGCCATCGACACAACCGTTCTGGTGAGTCTGTGTTGTCTGATAATAACACAGTGTCATCTGTGCTCGTGGAACTGAGATCTGACTCAATAACTCTAACTATCTTAATGGTTGCCTTAGCTGTTAGGTCTTCCATGTTCACTAAGTTGTTGAGAGCATTGTTAAACTCAGGGTCTTCATATTGAAGGCGGAAGTCATATGTCAGATTGAACTTATCTTTAATTTCGGATATGAGGGCTTGTACAGTTTCAGGACGAGAGGGCAGAATGACCCTCTCTGCATTGACGTCATCAAGGATGACTCTTAATTTGAGGACATCAGTTGCCATTGTCGCTGTGTTGGAGAAGCCTGAAACATACAAAAAGAGAAAGACAAAAAAAAAAAAAGACGTCAATGCTCTCCTTTCCTGCTAAACACATATCAATATATTCACTTGTACATTTTTATTTTGTATTGGTGTGCAGCAGGTTAACACAAATGTAGTCCAGCTAATAGTTTTCAGACATTAGGATGCTTACTAAACAATCCTTTATTCAGACACTGAAATGAAATGTTTAGTTGTCAGAATGAGCCTGCCTGAAACTTTGTAGGCAATCTGTGGCATTTGGTCAGTTAGTTGACTCAGAGATTTCACAGAATGGCTCTTGCTTGTATGTTCTGTTAGCTCATATGACCGCAAATGCTCAAGATACCAGGTCTCATAGTCTTTTAACAGAAAAAAGATATTACTTCCAATGAGCAATATGTTTCTGATCTCTTTAAACTCGGGCAAGGCAGCACGTGTCCCAGTACATACAAACATGCCTACCACAAAAGTTGTGCCTTGAATGGTTGCCTGTTTTGTGCCATATACAGTGCTGCTGTCTGTGATGCTTGACACTACTGGATGTGTATCAATAGGCAATGTTTCAATAAAGACAGACTCCATGTTTGAAGTCTGTACTGGTGGCTTGAAAAATCTTTGTGATGACAGATAGAATGCCATCATGTTTTGGTGTCTCTCTGCCAATGTTTTCAATACATTTTTGTAGTTGTGAGTGTCACGAACAATCTTCTTAAAAACCTTGTGCTTCCCTTCAAATCTCATTGTCCAGAGATGCACGAGAGGACCAAAGCACTTGATGAGAGACGGATAATGTTCGAGATAGTGATGCTTTGGTCGCAGTCTTAAGTTGGGGAAGACTTCCTGAAGGAGTTGCCTGTGATCTAAAATCTTGCTGGCCATGTACTGAATGGTATTATCTGTGAAACTATGAGAAACAGCAAGCTCAACTATATCCTTCAATTCCATTAGGATCTCCCACATTTTGTCCCCCTCGGGCACTCTGGAGCCAATGAAAACAGGTAGCAGTCTAAGAAGAGTGTGGTTTTCATGCCCATTCCCACCAATTGTTCCTCGACTAGAAAAAGTTTGAGGAACTGGGTGAGGGCGGTCAACCTTGTCAGAATGCTGGTAGGGAAAACACAGGATTGCTTTATTCAGCTCCTCCAACGTGAAATATTTTTTTGCTATCAAACCTTTCAAACAGTGTGCCAGCTCCACAGGGACCACTCCCTCAAACAGGTCATGGAGGACATCCGGCGGAAATCCTGTAATGGGATGGAAATAGGAGAGATGATCAGAGAGAACACAACTCCGTTTTACACCATAATTCTCCACAGTTTCATTTGTCTGTATTTCTTGAACCAGGGTATCATGGGAATCTTTTTTTCTCCTTTCAAAACCACCGGTCACTGCATCTGATTTCTGCATTTCTGTCTGGGTGGCAAGGCAGAATCTGCAGAAATATGTAGCCCTGAAACTCTCACTGAAACCAGCGAGCCCATGGGCTGCGAGGTTATCAGCCACAACAGAGTAGACTGTGCCTTTGAGACAGTCACCAAATGTTTCAATGTAGACACCCACTTCTTCAAGTGTTTTTAGATCAGCCAAGAGAGGTGCAAAAACCTTCTCATATCCAAACTGTCGTACATCATTTGCGTTGCATAAAAGGGCCAACTGAGTAGAATGGAGGACTGAGCGATACTTAACTGGTATGTTAGCTAATGTCCAGTACACTCCACATACTTTGTGAATTTTTCTCGATGTCCCTAGGGGATTTGCAATTTCAAAATCATCAACATAAAGAATTATTGATAATTTATCACCCTCATCTGAAAGAAGCAAATTTTCCTGATAGTGGGAGCCATCGCGATATGAAAAATACTGTCCAGGCATATGTGATGTTGTTTCTTTGACTTTCTCAAGTACATCAGGTTTTTGCAACAACTGTTGTAAAGATGTGAGAATAGGCACATACATGTAGGTGCGTTGTGATGACTCAATTAGGTATTCCACAGGCTTAACATATGGAAACTTCTCCTCAAAATAGGATTTTCTCCTCTTAGCTGTTGAGAGTGGTCCCTCAGAGGTAACAGATTTATGCAAAACATTACTCTCTGAAACCGCCTGGACAATCTCACTTACAAGTGTGTCAGTGAAAGAACAGTCATGTTTTTTCAGTATATTGATAACAGATTTTCTGACAACAGGTTCAGACAGTGAAAACAACTGATCAATGTGTTCAATAATTTCCTGTATTGCCCTCTGTGATACATGGAGAATAGTTTGCATTTTCAGAAAGAAAGCAGCCAGATTGTACTGTAACTGCTCTGCTAATCCCTCAGTGCTAGTGCCTGCTACTGGGGCAGATTCATCCTCATGTGATAGCTCCACGGAGTCATGTTCAATGTCACTTTCCTGGGAAACATCTGGAACGTTTTGCACTACAACTGCTACATCATAGTCTGATGCATTCTGATGTTCTCTGCATTTGTGTGCATTGTATGTGGAGTAAACATTTGTTTTAAACGTACAGGCCGTAAATGGACATGGCACCATTTCCTTCTTTCTTAAATGTCCCCTTAGATGATTGTACATTTCCCTCTCAACAAATGGCTGTTTAAATTCACAAACAGGGCAATGAAATGCCCGGTCAAACATCAAATCATGACCGTCACCACCTACTACTCTTCTAGCGGAATGATTTCTGGACAAATGAACCTTCAGTGAATTAAAAGTAGTAAATGTACACATGCAACTGGTATACAGGCAAGGCAAAGGGGAAACCGTAGAATACTGGCCATGGTAGAGCCTGTAATGTCTCAATAACTGTATTTTCAAGCAACTAGAAAACTCACATAATTTACATTTCCACATATTTTCATCAACAATTACGTCTTTCTACAAGTCTGCTCGGTAAACAAGTTTTTCTGTCCACTGCAGAAATGTACTTTTCTCACAGACCAAATGAGTTGACTTTTTTTTTTTTTTTAATTGACTTAACGGTTATCAGCCAGCAGAGCAGAGACGTTATGGAAAGCCCCAAATGGAGTCGAGGCTCCCGCTTAAAATTAAGTTCACGGTAGCTACACAGGAAGCCTGAAAACTAACATCTAGGTTGTATTTGCAAGCACTTGAACAGATATACACAGACTCAGCAGCCGAATTTAACTGCAACAAATAAAAAGCACGACGGTTATTTTTCGAACCAGGCTGCGTGCTAGCTAGTTAACCGTTAATGCGTAACATTTGAAAAGTGTAAGCTAACGTTAACTTACCCTCACTCCAGCGCGCACGTTCTGCTTTTTCAATCCAAGAAGTCCGATAAAAAAAAACAGCTCGCCGAAGAAAGAAAGGAAAACCCGTACAAAACCACCAAGAAAATGACACAACAACGTCACTTCGTCTGTTCGTCAGGAGGAGAGACACATGTGCTCATGGCGGCAGGTTACAGATATCCCATCATGCTTCGTGAGCGACGTAGCGACGTAGTCCTCCTGCCTCCCGCTCAAGATGCAGGTATAGGCTTAGCCTTGCAGAGGCAGCCAATCAGAGGCGGAGTAAGGCGGGTCTTGGCGTGACCATAGTAGGAAAAGAAAATATCAGAAGAAGCTCCCGCTCCGTCTGCAGCACAGGAAAAAAAAAAAAAAAAGCCCCGTCTGCACAGGTGGCGGAGAGGCGTTGGTGCCACTCTGTCTGAACTCTGTCTGAACCTGGTCTGAACCAGTGAAAAAACTAGAGCTGAAAAAACTCCAACTAGCTGCCCGGCATAGATCTATGGCTGCCCGGTAAGCCATTCTTTTGGATTTTTTGCCATTTAAAAAAAAAATATTGAACTTAAATATATATATATATATATATATATATATATATATATATATATATATATATATATATATATATATTTTTTTTTTTTTTTTTTTTTTTTTTTGACAAAAATATAATAGCTTGACAGATTTATGAGAGCTTAATTTTTTTTTTGACTATAAACTGATTTCTGAACCAAAATGACAACAACAGTATGAATTATGCTAAATGGCAGCCCGGTCTTAATTTTTTTTTAATAATAATATAAACACAACTTATAGAAAATGAGTTAGTGGAATGAAATTTAATTACATCACCAACACTTAAATGCTCCAAAACTTTAAGTGCACCCAAATCAACTGAGTTGTTACATCAACATTTCATTTTTGAGTTAGTTTAATTCATGGAAATGAGTGACTCTAACTTTTTTCAGAGTTTGAGTTACGTTAACTTACTTCTTTTATTAACATGTACTGTTAGGTTTTACAGTGCATCAATAGGCTTTTGTGATTTGTGCAAGGTTGCAATTTTTGAAATATACTTTCCCCTCAATGCAATTGCGCAAGATTACTATGTGTCCCTTGTGAGGGAAAAAAAGAAAGAAAAACAATAATAGCAGGGCAGCATATAGTGCTGCTCAGCATTTGCTTCTTGACTGACAAGTCAATGAAAAGGCCATTTCACTGCAATGTACTACAAAAAAGGAAAACACACTTAAGCAAAAGTTGTTTGTTATACTTGCACTTGTTATTGGGGGAAATAACTTCTTTTGTGTGATTTCATCGTCTCATTGTTACACAGATCGTCCAAGAATTCAATACACTTGTGGCTTTGTACCGTGAGCTGGTCATCTCTATCGGCGAAATCACAGTGGACTGCCCCTCTTTACGGGCCGAAATGCTGAAGACCCGAACTAAAGGCTGCGAAATGGCGAGAGCGGCACACCACAGTCTCTCCTTGATATCGGGGTGAGTTGGCGCGGACGCTGTCCATGGTGCTGAAAGTGTCAAACGCACCAGCTGGGGCCGCTCTGCAACACTGCTGCACCTGAAGTTGTAAAGGAGCTAATTTTACCAAAGTACATCTCTGATTTGCATAAGCATCCTCGTTTTTTTTAGGCATATGTAAACTTAAGCCTGTTCCTCTCCACTTCAAAGAAATCATCCAAGTGTCTGATCCATTAGTGTGAAGCTGTGGAGTGGTGGGGGTGGGCAGACTTTACCAGGAAGCAATTGCACAACAACACACTGTGGCCTAACTGACCACTTCCCATTAGCTGGCCCTAAAGTGTTAATGTATAAAGTGGAGTGGAGGTGGAATGCATACAAATAGCCTATCTGAGATAACAGTATCAATAATGTGGAGCCAATGACTTTTGGATTGTCGTTTTTAATGTATTGTGAGAGTCTGCATGTGGGTGTCTATTTGTGTATTTTGTGGGCTGTAGCTCTGTTGTTGATATTTGAATGTTTCAGTACTTGGATAGTTCAGCACTGCAGATGTTATTGTTTTCTAGTGTGCAGAATGCTGAGGAGAATCTGGATTCTTGTTTTTGTTTTCTTTCTATCAGGAAAATATTCAAAATGAAGCAGTTGATGCAAAGCGATTATTTGAAGTTTTGCAAAAATCAGACAAAGTTTTAATGCTGAAATTTAGACTGAAATTGCAAGCAGTTTAAGTTTAAGACTATTGTGTTGACTATTGTGGTTAACCCTAGAACACTAACGTCGGGTGATTTTCACCCATGAAATTATTGTTTCATAATTTTCATTATGTTGCTGTTGTCTGAGTTTCGTGGGTCCCTGGGTAGCTTCATACTGCTCACTGACGTTATTGAAGGTAGGCATGTTACCCTGCTCCCATCCCTAGTTTTTTCAGCAGGCACATGTTCGGGTGGATTTCACCCGACGTTAGTGTTTATGTATCTAAACCTGGCGACCATTTCTGGTGATGCTGAAAATTCTTCTTTTTTCTTTTTACTCCACCAAATAAGGCTCAAATGTCCCACAAATGGGTGGTCTGAAGGACAAAGTCCCAGCTCCATTAGTTTTTTTAAAGGAAGTTTTTGTTAAAAAAACAAAAAAAAATCACAAATTTTGGACATTTTTTTATAGGGTCACCATGATACCTTTTTTTCATTTTGTGAAACATTGTACAGTGGAAAATTAAGGAAGTGTACTTCAATTTGCCATGTATTGTTGTATTTTAATATACTTTGGTGAGAAATAT
Organism: Trachurus japonicus; assembly: GCF_045865225.1. Lineage (NCBI taxonomy): Eukaryota > Metazoa > Chordata > Actinopteri > Carangiformes > Carangidae > Trachurus > Trachurus japonicus. The sequence continues at coordinate 11,471 of NW_028220047.1, read as the reverse complement.
TTTTTTATGGGTATATTATATCGGGTAAAAAATACCCGGCGTTAGTGATGGTGTTACTTTTTGTAACGTTAGTGTTCTAGGGTTAAAGATGTGGGGAAAGCGGCAATGCCGGTTAACTTGTCACTTCCAACTGTGCTCTCTTTGACCACATCATGGGTGCCAGTTTGAAAGAAGGGCTAAGTGAGGATTGGGATTTGAAGGTCGTCAGCGAGGGTAAGATGCCAGACGACTTGGCACCCTGAAACTTACTTAAATAACAATTGGACAGACTGAAGCCAGTGGTGAAAGAGATTTGGAGGATGTCTGCGGTGTTGCATGCCAAAGCCCAGGCACTGTTGGAACAATAACAGCCGCAGGTTTACACGATCTATAGCCCATATTCCTTATTATAAATGGCATATTTAAACTATTTGCTGAAAACCTGTGAAATCATTTAAATGTTTCCTCACTAGTCGATTTTATAAAGATGAATTTAAAATGTATTTTTCCATACTCTGTAACCTATTTCCCAGCTCAATAATTAATCCACTTGCTATATCGTACTGTGATTTAAGAATGCATATCCTTCACTGTCTGTTACATGCATGACAAAATCTTTGCATGTAATATACAGCCTTTAAAGTGCATTGCGTGACACAGTAATGTGGATAGCCAGTAAATATGTCTTCTGCATGTTTCCTGTCATGAAGAGGCATGAATCATACCACATCCATTGAAAAGGGCATCTCAGTTGTGTTTTATAACAGGGCTGGGAAAAAAATCGTATTTAAGTCTGAAGAAACTGCAGTTTACTGTGCAGCACCCTTACGGTCTGCCCAATTCTTTCTCTCCAATATATGGCTTGTAATTACACAACTAGACATAGTTGTACCTGTCCCTTCAAGACAATGAGTACCATCCATCATGGCCTTGTGCTTGGTTTTCTGCTGTTGCTGCTGCTGCTAGAGTAATAGAGAGGGTGTGCAGCTTTAGTAAGAACTCTAAGTTCCCACTGATATCAACATCACTGTCAGAGTCATCACCAGCACCCAGTCTAAACCTCCTTCTCTAAAAACTCTCCAGAACATTTCTATGTCTGTCTCCACTGCTAGAGACACAGTGCTTGAATTAGACAGCACAGATCATTCCCCTTTAATTAAATAAAGCCAGTGTGTCTGAATGGTTCGAGTGATGCGGGGCCTCTCCAACGTGCTAGAGGAAAGCTGATAAGCAGGATAGCATTGATGACAGCTGTGCTTTAGCAACAGCACTGTAGAAGGTAGCACTGTGACATAACAAGGATGGGAAGGCGAAGCTTGCCGTTGAGGAGAGGGGAGAATGCAATTGCATGATTTGTGTGAGAAATATTTGCACCAGGTGCAAGTTTCACACCTTTCATAACTGTCACTTTCCCATGTGATATCACACCCACTGCATATCACCTGCTGTAGTTTCCCCCTTGAACACCAGATTTATGTGTGAAGCTGCAGTATCTCACAAAAGCTAGCAATCAGCTCTAAATAAAAAAAAATCCTCAGATGGAGATTTTATATTTAAGTGCATTTTATAATACATTCTGAGGCATTTAAATAAACTAAAAACAAATCATGCACATGCTGGTTTTACTATAATATAATCAAGAGTAATGTAGCGATGTAGGTCTACCTCAGCTCTTAAAGCATCAAAACCAAGTTTCAAGAGGCAGTTCATTCTTATTTACTCATGCCAACTACAGCTTAACTCTAATCCAGTCAGTAACTGTATAAATTTGCATCCCCTTTTACTACAATTACTATTAGTCATTATTCAGGTTCATTCAAAGAAAACTGTCAGTAGCCTACTAAGGGCTATACTTATTTGTTAGGGTAGGCTATTTTAAAGTAAAAGCATCTTTGTGAATTATGATATTTGTGACACAGAAGATGTGAGCCTGTAAATTAAATTAAAAGGGTTAAAATAGGGTTTTTTAGCCTATGTCTCCAACACATAGGCCTACTGCATTGGTGACTTAACCAATAACCTCCCCAGACATGAAAAAATCATTTCATAATCAGTCAGTAGTAGCTCATGAGTGGAAAATTGGAAAACTCATTTAGCAGACTAACAACATACTAACAGTAGCAGCTTGTTAGAATGACTGCCCATCGAAGCTCTCAAACACTGCACATCTTTAAGTGCCCGCTTGAGTCTGGCACCAGAATCATGGTTGATACTAGCCTCACACTCAAACTTTAATGAAAAGTTTGACATTTTGCATGTGCCGCTTTGAGTGACAGTTCAGCGAGGTTATGCCTGCCACAAGCCTACCTGCAACTCCACACCATGGATCTGATAATATACTGTAATACACCCATGCTCCCTCCTTTAATGTAAATTATGGGTGGAGTCAGGTGCGAGCAAGATGGCGACGGCGGAACTACCCACTTTGAGCTTTTTTCTCCCCGCTTTTTAGAAAGTCTATGGGTGATGTCACGGATGCTACATCCGTCTCTCTGGTCTCTATTTATAATATTTGTGATCCTTTAAACTAGACCGGACCGTAAAGAATGGTGAGTGAAGTTGCAATTATCCCGTGGACACAAATGCCAACAAAAACAAAGCTGCCACAACTATTAGCCCACTAACATTGCAGTGCCTCACACGGTAATGCTAGCAGTAAGTTAAACCTGCTAGCCAGTAGCCAAAGCAACAGTTACCAGACACGGGTGGTCACCATGGTGGTCACACAGCAAAATATAACCATGGAGTTACTTAAGATGCACATTAGTCCCGCTCACCAGACCTTTCTCCAGAGAAGAACACAGATAGATGAAAGGAGGTGGCCAGTTCCGAGTCAAGCTGGACGTCTCAAGCTGGTTCATCGTGGAGGTAAATCCAGACTAGCATCGGCTCCACGCTCAGACTTGGGGAGATGTTAAACTAAACTAAACTACAGCTGCTAAACTTATTTAGCCTGTTTTGCCAGTTCGCCTGCTGTCCGCGGTATGAGCTGGTAGTTGTCAGGGTCCCTACACTGTCGTCTTACCTTTCCTTTTTTAATGCATAAATGGATGAAACTGAGTGTTTGCTTTCGCCTCAGTGCTACACACTGCACTGCTTCATCACACGTGTGGGCGGTCCCTGCGTTTGTTTTACACGCACTAACATGCACTGCACGCACGTCCAGACTAGACACCAAAACACAAAAGCACACCAGTCTGTCCTGTACAGTGTAGGCCTACACCATTAGCCTACTGCACTATTTATCCACACAGTTAGTTTGAAAAGTAAATCTCTCCCAGATTTTATCACTTCAATTTGTATCCATGAAGTTGCTCATTGTAACCTTACTGTGCTCCTGCTATTTGTGTCATTTCAGGCCAGAGGATGGGGAGATCCACCCTGAGATCTGTAGGCTCTTCATCCAGTTGCAGTGCTGTCTGGAGATGTACATCACTGAGATGCTCAAATCTGTCTGCTTGCTGGGCTCCCTACAGCTCCACAGGAAAGGTTGTTACATGAAGAAGCCTCAGTGGATCTATAGCTTTAGTTTCCCTACAGAAAGTGCATGTAACAGTGTGTGTGTAGTGTGCTCATTTATTCACAGTAGTGTGCTTTGCTCAGTTATTGTGTTTAATTAATTTTAAATAGACAACCAATAGACAATTGCAGCACTTTAAATGAATGGCTGTTAGCATCATTCATGTAATACCATCAGCAGCCTAATCAATGTGAGCAAATATACACCGATCAAGTAATATGACCACTGACAGGTGAAGTGAATAACAGTGAATGACACTTCATCATGGCACCTGTTAGTGGGTGGGATATATTAGGCAGCAATTGAACAATTTTTTGTCCTCAAAGTTGATGCGTTGGAAGCAGGAAAAATAGGCAAGCGTAAGAATTTGAGCGAGTTTGAGCGAGGGCCAGATTGTAACGGCTGCTGGACGACTGCCTGGGTCAGAGAATCGCAAAAGCTCCATCTCTTGTGGGGTGTTCCTGGTCTGCAGTGGTCAGTATCTATCAAAAGTGGTCAAAGGAAGGAACAGTGGTGAACCAGTGACAGGGTCATGGGCGACCAAGGCTCACTGATAAGCATGGGGAGAGAAGGCTGGCCTGTGTGGTCCAATCCAACAGACAAGCTACTGTTGCTCAAACTGCTGAAAAAGTTCATGCTGGTTTTAATAGAAAAGTATCAGAATACACAGTGCATCACAGTTTGTTGCGTATTTGGCAGCAAAAGGGTGACCAACACAACATTAGGCAGGAGGTCATAATGTCAACCCAGATCAGTGTATACCTGTACCTTGTACATGTTTAATGAAGTTTATAACGATTAAGTGATCTGATGGGTAATTTAGGTACAGTTCTTGTTTTGTTTTTTGTCTCCATTCCTTTTCCTTGTGTTTTGATGATCTACTCTATGTGCATTCAAGGTAAGGATTCTTGTGGCCCTCCCAGAGTTGACACTAAGATCGAGGAGAGCTCAGACATCCCCATCCTGGAGGACACATCCTCCTCCCCAACTGACTGTCCTCAGCTCTGCTGGCTTGTGGCCACTGACATTGAAAACATAGAAAAGTAAGTGGACAAAAAATGTAATGTTGTCAACATAATTCAGTTACATAATTTTCATCATAGATAATTCTTCATTTAAAATGCACATATAAATACATAAAAGGTGTGTTTTCCCTTGTTTTCACAATTGTGTGTAACCTTTTATAAAACTACAGTCTCAAATATTGAAAATTGTTTTTGCTTGTGATGTTACAGTGTTGTTTGTCCTTTTGTATGTTTGTGTTTATGTGTGTCACATTGCACCATGTGATATACGCTGTAGGTAAATTACAAAAAAGGAATTATTTGTCTCGTTGCAGAGATATGAGGGAGATGAAGAACCTTCTCAGTAAACTCAGGGAGACAATGCCTTTACCGTTGAAGAACCAAGGTAAGATAAAAGGCCAATACTTCACCCTCTTACAAACACTTCCTCATGTTCACCTCAACCCCATGGATCACTGAGAAATCTTCTACAGCCACAAAAGATTGATAAGAAGTAAAGAGTGATGGTGGACTGAAAAAAACTCAGCTTCAGAGCTAAAACTAGAGAAAATTCATGACTTGGCCGTGGTGTGTGTTCTTGTGCTCAGATGACAGCAGTTTGCTGAACCTGACTCCCTACCCACTGGTCCGACAGAGGAAGAGGCGGTTCTTTGGGCTCTGTTGCCTGGTAACCAGCTAAGGGCCCCGCCTTCGTGGGTAGGAGGCGGCAACAAAGACACCATTACCCACTGTCCTTCACCACTTGTGTCTCCCACCAATCTATTACTGCCATTTTCAAATAAATTGTCTCTTTCTCTTTTTTTTAAAGGCTGCCCATTTTATAATTTTATTTTGTAATACAAAGAATTGTAACTGCAAATGTAATGAAAACAAATGTCATGAACATATATTTTAAGATATTTTGCAACAGATTTTCCCTTGTTTTGGTAAATGAAGTCAGATATCTGCTTGTCCAATGTAAAAGAGAATGAGAGGCCATTTGAAATAATGTCAATGTTCAATCACTTCCACAAACCCGAGTGAATGAAGTGAGGATTCATGTTTAAAAAAGGGAATATAAGTGTCAGTTTTGTCAGAAATAATGTGATAACTTATAAACAGATACCATCCAAATATTTGAGGATGGCACTTGCAAAGACAAAGCTATACCTTCGTCTGTCTAAGCTGAGATGACAGGTTTGTGCAGAGTAAGTTTGTTGTGTATTACAGTCTCTGTTTTCTGTTTCTTGCTGTTTTTTCTTCTTAATGTACTTAATTTAGTCTTCCATAAACCAAGAACCTGTACCCAACTTTAACTTTCCAGCTTCGGAATGGAATATATGATACAATACTCAAAAAGAAAACTTCTTTGCACACAATATCTATCTATAAATTGAGACATTAGACTTGTATATACACATACTCTTTACGCAATGCTCTCTGAATTATTTTCAAAGTTGGAGTTGGTTAGCAAAGAATGTCGGTTGGTATGAGCAGGGAGGGTCTCCCTCTGTCTGAGGCAATCAGTGCAGACAGAGGGCAGGCAGCATGGGTCTTGCTTTTTATTGATAGTGATCAATGTTTAGGGCACGGTGAAGGTACAGTAGTCAAAGCTGACATAGGTCATTTTACATTGTTAATAAAACTTTTGTTATTGAAAGTAATTAATGTGTCACTTTGATTTTCTTACGTGTCATCTTATAAAATGTCCACTAGGTGGCGATAAACCACCAAAAGACAGACTTGTCTGACATTTTGTTGTTTTGGCTCTGCAAGAAATCAAAGATGAGTCAAACACAAATAATGTAATGGATTGATGGAACCGTAGGCAATCAGTTATGTGACTGATTGCAAATTAGGTGATTAGCTGTCATAAAATTGGGAGCAAACATTACAACATGCTTGTGCTCTGAGGTGAACTGCCCCACTGTTCAGCCTGTTAGCAGAGAAAACATTTTTATGTGGGAGCGCTACCAAGATAAATGTCCATAACAAGTCAATGTTTATATTACAAGGGGTGAAGAAATCGAGTGGAATAGAGAGTGATACATTTTACCAGAACTTAATCTGGTAGGATCCAGCTGGTCATCTTTTGTTTTTGCAGCTGGAATGAAGCATATTTTTGAAACTTACTCTACATGCCTCATTAACCCTTGGACTTAAGTGAACTCTTCTACTGTATATCATATTTTGAGTTCATTTTGTGGAAAGGCCAAAGCTCCCTATATCCCCAAACATTGCATTGATGAATAATTATATCTATTTTGAAACTATATCAGTAATGATCTGACAATTTAGCCTTTAAAGAACAACAAGGTAAAAACCTAGTGAAACCCTGAATTATTCGATTCAGTTCACAAGAGGTTATTGAATGTTTTGATGTGTATGAAAAATAGTTTGAATCATACAGTATGCTATGCCTTTATAGTCATCAGATCTCAACACAGTTGGTAGACACCCCTGGTAGATTATGGCCCAACTTTACGCCACCATCATCAAAACACTCACAAAAGAGGGGAGTGATGTGAATACTTTGGCTAGAGTGTTGCAATGAAGCTGTTCTCTTGAATTTAGAGCACACCCAGATGAAGTGATAGCTTGCCAGTAAATGCCTGGATATCCTCCCTTTCCGTTTGTGTGTATCCCCCCTTTAAGAGTATAACCATGTGTATTTAAGCGTTTAAGCTCTGTCACCTTCTTCTCACCCATCAGACTTTGTGTGCAACATAGTGTAATTGCACATCTGGTGCACAAAACATGTTGGTGTGACAGGGGAGAAATTAAGAAGCTGTTGCCTTCACACACTCTTGAAGGCAGGTTGACACACACTCACTCACTCACTCACTCACTCACTCACTCACTCACTCACTCACTCACTCACTCACTCACTCACTCACTCACTCACTCACTCACTCACATACTGACACTGTGAGAGGGCAGTGAGCCAGAGGCAGGAATAGACTGTCAGCAGGGGTTTGCTTGGCAGGCTGAGAACCGTCTGATTTAGTAAGGAAAGAAGATCTTTTGAAACAGACCATCTCAGTCCAGAACATACATATTAATTTCAAACCTTATCTCAAGAGACATGTAGTTCTCAATTTGTTGGGGAAAAAAAGTACAAGCACGGAAAGGAATTTCTTTACTATTTATTTGGTTGTTTTGAAACTTGTTACATTTTGTTTCATACATGCTTAATTGTGTGACCTTAACGATGTAAAGTAGTGAACAAAATGAATTCTGTCAAAAAATATAACTGACAGTTTATACTGTATGTAAACTAAATTGAGCAATCATCGGCCCAGCCCTCCTGCATACTCAGGAAGCGCAGGGCAGGATACTCACAACTGACACTTTTTCTCCTTTACATCGACGTAACCCTGCTTCACACTCACTCATATTCTGAGGGGCTGCGGTTGCATCCTCCCCAATACGGACACACACATTTATTCCTGGGGTTGAGCAATCTGCAGTGTCCTTGCAGCGGCACTCGTTGGTTTGATCTGTAAGAATGGTGTGAAGATATAGGAAATGAATAACCACAACAACACCACACATTGGTATTGATTGTAGTAAACGTGGACGTCCCTACCATCACAGGTCTCCCATATGTGACATTTGGTGCAGCCTGCTGTGTTGCGCTGTGGCCAGTCGCAGTTGCTTTCTTCTGCTATCGTGTATTGCTTCCCTATACACTGCAGTGCATGCATTTTGCACACACTCAGAAGGGCTGATCTTCGAGTACCCGAAACAGCAGTGGCGCACAACTCCAAAGAAGAACTGGTGACAAAAACACCATCATCTTTATATGAATGTGATAACAAGTGCATGAAAATCAAATCTGATAATTCAATTCAATGTTCATATGACAAAACTGAGGGTTAATAAACATACCCGCATTCAAAGGCCATTTTGCAAACACACTCTCCTCTAGAAGACTTCTCCCAAGGTTTACATTGGACTGTGGGAGTAACTTCTTCTTGTACGCTGACTGTGGAATACATAGAAATCATTCTTCCATATTTCAATACAATGCAACAATAAATCATGTAGGGGAGAGTGGGGTAATTTGTGCCATGGGGCAAGTAGTTCCACCCCTGTTATCTAGAAAACCATAGAAGAAGTTGGTCATGTGACCACATATTTTTGAAGGGGCATCCATTTCACTCATCCTATCAAGAAGGGAGACACATGGCTTGAGAGGAAAGCACATTTATGTTCAAAAAACAAGTTTTTGCCCTCCAAAGTAAAATTTCTATGATCAAGGTTTTTTGATTGCTGTGTTTGAACAATTATAGATAACTTTGAAAACAGTTCACACATGTTTTAGTGCTTTATTAAGCTACACCATGAGTCTATACAGTTAGCATGATGCCAGCTCAAAACAGCTGGGGAATCCTTTTTTTTCAAAATGCTGGGCTTGGGGTAATTTGTGCCAAAGGGCCTGGGTTAAGTTGTGCCAGTGGCAGTGCTGTCTGTGTATAGGAGAAACATGGCAGTGGGCACGGATTTGCTTGAAACTTAACATGTGTGATGAGGGACTGCCCCTGAACACACCTGCCCAGTCTGGTTGTGCTCGTAGCCTGGTGGATGAACAAAACATGACGTTTCTTTGCGCCACAGCCCCCAGCGTGGCTCAGGCCTCCACGACTACATGGGGACAAGCGAGGGCCCGATCATCACTGCTTCCGGCTTTAATTTTGTATTGAACGTCTTGCTTTTATATAGCATTAACATTTGTGAGATTAAAATGATCTGTTTTACTTCAATTATCAATGGCACAATTTACCCCAGTGTATTCTCTCTAATGGCACAACTTACCCCGCACCGGGGGCAAGTTGTGCCAGATTTTTTTTTTTTTTTCTGAAGCTATATTTCTGAAACAGTTGATTTAAGATTCAAAGTGATTGTTCCCAGGGATGCACAACATCCTAAACTATATGTACATATATTAGTTGGGGGCATTATTATAAGCCCCTTGCTTTAAAGGCAATTTAAGTAAAAATTGGCACTACTTACCCCGCTCTCCCCTACAGTGTGTATGCACAACACTAAAGTATACAATATACTGCACGAAAACCATCTTGTGAACCTCGGCGTGAAATTTACCTTTGTTGCATGTGATATCTGCTGGATTTGGTGAAAAATTCAGACTAGGGTCACACATAACTGTTGCTTCTCCTTGTAGCTGTCTGCCCTCTGGACAGGACAAAGTGACTGTCTCCCCTATGTCATAGGCCTGCTTTAAAGGTGAGGCTAAGACATCATCAGAGAGGGACGCTAACCTGCACTTTGAGCCTGGAATAGAAGGTGGAGTTTAACAGAGTTACAATGCAATTCAATAGGGTTAATGTTAAAACTTTGGTCACTGGTCACTCACTTGCACACCGTCCAGGTCTGGATGACCAGGTTTGGGCAGCAGTGCATTGTATAGTTTTCACACCAGCAAGATAGTAACCATCAGTGCAGGTGTACTCAACCCTGTTACCCACCAAGTAAATGTCCTTAGGTTCCTGCGGGGGAAAAAATGGTAACAAGGTGACCACAACTTGGTTTGATTTTTGTTTAAAAACACTCAAAATTAAGATACTAAAATATGGATTGCCAAAGCAAGCATGTCTTTGAGGCATGTTCACCTAAATTAATACTAGACACATTCAATATTTGATTTCATAGCCTCTATCGTACAAAATGTCCCTTTTATTTTCTGAATGTAAATATAAAGTTTCTACAGCACATAAAATCATTTCCCACCATTGTGCCTGTTTTTTCATGCTTGTCTCAAATGTGCTTTGGAGATTCAGTGATTAGGCTTATCAAATAACTTCTAACTAAACAACTGAACAAATTACTTGGCAAGTAAGTAACACTCTGTGTACTGTCTGCTTGGTCATACTTGAAACTAAAAAAGTTGCAATTACAGTTTTTCTCAATTGCTAAAACACTAAACCCTGTTGTCTGAACCAAATTCTCAGTTGCCTGAACCCACTGATTGAATCAGTCACTCTTTTGGCAAAACCATCAGCACTTTTTACCTGTTTAGACACAGCTTATCAACACATTTTCATTGTGATGCACCTGTGTTGCTTAATGCTGAGCACAGGTGGCAAAAGTCAAACACAAGTAAAGCACAAGTTTCACCGGTTGAACACAACAACTCAAAATTGATCACACTTGTGTCCAATGATGTGAGGGCACATATACTGTAGCTAGTTCAGGATGAAGTCCTGTGGCCTGACCCAGTACAGAGAAATGATGCTGTGGCTGAGTTGTGCACTTCTCATTTCTATATTTTTGTACTTTATTTTTACATAGGCTTACTGCATACAAGTGCTAAATGCACAAGATTTCTGTTTGTCTTTGTACTGTACAAGTGCTACGTGTAAATGCACAAGATTTCTGTTTTTTGTACTTCTTTTTTTTTTTACTACTATGTACAAGTGCTACTGTAAATGCACAGGTTTTTTGTTTTGCAAGAGGAGAAGATGAGAGAGGACACGGTGAAGGAAGAAAGGATGAGGGAGGGAGGGATGAACTGGGAAGAAAAAAGAAAAAGGAAGGAAAAGGGGATGAAATGGATGTGGAGAGGGAAGGAGGAGGGTGAAAGAAAGGGAAGGAGAGAAGTGTGTAAATGCACAGGTTTTTTGTTTTGCAACATGCATTTAGCTACAGTGAACGATAAACATTTATTTCTACAGTTTCATGTCCTGAGCGTTGTGTTTTCTATTTTTCTATGTAGTGTTTAGTGGCTGCTCAGTAGTGTTTTTAATTTTGATTGACTCGGGGCACGATTTGACAACAGAGTTCAGTTTTGGGCGCAGATTGAACTGTTTTGAGGTGAAAGTTTGGTTTTGCAAGAAGAATCTGAGGTTTTGTGAATGTAGCTTGAAAATTGGGGTTTGTGTTCACAGTTTAGAGAAAAGGAGAGAAGCTTTCGAGAAATGTGTCTTAGCAATCGAGAAAAACTGTAA
>NW_028220046.1:0-5329 GCF_045865225.1 Trachurus japonicus | reverse complement strand
ACCAGGCCACATGGAAAACCTGTCTCTTAAAGTAGTGAGGCTATCGATGAGAGATCTTTTGATAGACACAAACATTACATTACACAAACTCTCTCTTTGTGCTTCTACATGCTTTGTTTCAGCTTGTACAAATTATATCGCTGAAAAGGTTCTTTCTGCAGCCAGTAGTATTAGTTTGACCATGTCTCTACTGGTGGCTGACTACAGAATAGCAGAACATTTACATATTTACTTATTCAAAATACTACTGCTATAGATAGTTTGACTACTGCCAACTTTTCTTAACACCCTGTACATGGTTGAGTTGTTGGGTCACACAGCTATAACTAGTCGGCCTCTCGTTGCCAGTCTAAACTCCCTAGACCAGCTGGGAAACCATGGGTGGGGAAAATGATTAAGTTATCCTCTCACCGCCTCTGCAGCTGCCTCTGAACAAAACATCTGGCCTAAACCTTCATTGCATAAAACAGTAGCAGAGCATGTGTAAGAGCAAAAGAAAAGTGCACACATTGCTTATAAGTGCAATATGTGCTGTGGCAGCATAACAATATGAAACTGCCAAACCAATATTTAAGTAACACAGTTACCCACTTTCAGGCGTGACCTCTGTAGACTTGGTGAAGTTGGGTGTGGTGCGTTTAAAGACCTTGGTTCTCTCTCCTCCGACCACCACCTGAGCTCCGAGCAGAGGAACCAACACCGCCAGACTCTGCAGCGTCATGGCAACCAGTGAATCATTGGTGTCTCTCATTCCCAATAAAACCTGCAGCCATAGACAAAAAAAAGATATTATGCAACTAGAAGAAAATACTGTCTACCCTACCTTTTTTTTTTTTGGCTGGCAAATTCCCAGATTTATACTAAACCACCGATTTCTAAAAATTGAAGCAATGGATCAAAATCCTTGTGTGCTGGGCTACAGGTTTCTCCCTGCTTTCAGGGTTTGTGCTAAAGTGACTTAATTTCCTTCAGGCTTTTGTGTAGTGTTGACACAGAGCGTAGTATCGATCCTCTGTCTAATCCAAGTAAATAAAGCGAATAAACAAGTTTCCAAATGTCAAACCCCTTTAAACGAAGTGTTCACCACTGACATCAAACTCATAGATGTGCTGCTTTGAAAACACTCCACCTGAGGCAGGATCTGGTTTTTGAGCTCATCTTGGGAGAAGAACTCCGCATAGATATGGATGTGAGCCAGTAGCACGATCCGCACGTGTTCCTCATTGACCTTGAAGAGCTTGAGAAGCTGAGGGATCACATGCTTACGGTAAAGGGTCACAGACAGCAGGCATTCTTCACCACTACCACCACCACCACCATCTGTTGACACAAATAAAATAAAAAGCAACATCCACTTTCAGTTTTACACAACACACCTCTTTCTCATTAGTTGTTGTTAGCATGAAGTAGAAGAGAATGAAATGTCATCTTACCCTTCTTTGGCCTTAGAAGATGAGGAAGAAAGCTTTTGACAGCCATGGGTTCTGCAAAAACAAGAGAGTTGAGGAGTTTGGGGACGAGGCGTGCTGCTATCAGCTCTTCAGGAAGACTCTGGACCCGGTCTAAAAGAAACCTACACAAACAATACACAAACAGCATGTTAAGGGATCCTTGTCACATTTAGACCTGGTTAGAATATATATTTCTGTAACTGTGGACTACCTTGGTAAACAAATGAGACTACTCACAAAAAGTTAGGGATATTCAGCCTTTGGATGAAATTTCAGAATGCCCCTAAAATGCACTATATAACCATTACAGGTGAACTTATTTTGACGTTTTCTAAAGTTTTGAATGCACATGTCCAACTGTTCAATGTTTCAGTACTTAATAATAATGAATAATACATAATGTAACATGCTGTTTTCCAACAAGGTGATTAACCGCAAAAATCACAAGTATCTGATCCATGAATCGACCGCTAAATGTTCTGGTTCAATGACAGTTTGTATTTTAACTCTTTGACTGCCAGCCATTCTCACAGCAGCTTCCTCCAGCTTGCCAGGCATTTTCCAGCTTTTTGACTGATTTCCGTAGACCCACCATATATTATGTACTGTTACTACATACACATTCAACCCATCAAAGGAAAGATGAGGGTCTCTAGTTTCCAGCAAAAAAAACTGTTTGTTTCTATCTTGTTCCAGTCTTGTGAAATTGGCGGTTGAATATAGGTTACTTTAGCCCAAAATGCCATTTTGGCACCAAAATCTTGAGAAAAAGAGGTTTTTGTGTCGGCTGTCATTTTCAGGTGAACCAGTACAATTTGCTCCTTTATATTTTGCTTTAGTGATGCCTCAACATCTGTACAGTTGTTCTCTTGTAAACAACAACTAAATCAACACTGACAAATGACTTTTGATGACAAAAGACAAAAATATTTAGCTACTGACACACACTACTGCAGCCTTTTTTCTTTCTTTTCTTTGAGTTACAACTTTTTCTTTCCTTTTTTTTAGTGTGTGTGCGTACGTGACGTGTGCGTGTGCATACGTGTGCGTGTGTGTGTGCGTGCGTGTGTGTGTGTGCGCGCGCGCGGATCAGTTCGACAGGTTTTTGTAGCCGAAACACAGCACTTTAGATCAGATCCAGCTTCCTCTGGTCAGCAGGCAGCGGTGTCACTCACTCTCTGTCTCACACACACATCTACACACACACACACAGCAGCTCTGGCTGACGTCACGTGCCCCCTGAACTCACAGCCACAGACATGTGCGCTCACAACAGACAGACACCATAGCTCTCCTCGTCATGTTCGCCGGCGCCGTCCGTTCCTCATCCACACTAGATCGGGGATTTTCAAGCTGCTATCCGAGTGATTTCTCGCAAAATCTGGCGACTTGACAAACGCTCTTGATGACTAACGACGAGCGATCAACGGGGTTGTTGTTACTAACGTTTGTGCTTTGTATCACGGAGCTGCACGGAGCTTCGACGAGCTGCCGAGCCGCCATGAGCCCCGCCGCCGCCCCCTCAGCTCTCACCGGCGGCCAGAGTGTCACGGAGCGGCGGCGCTGCAGTCAGACACCCGCACCGCTCCGTGAGGGGGGAAAAACACGCTATAGTTTTTATATCTCTCAATCCAAATGTGTTTTTCTGCACTTTATTTTGATGATACAAGTCTGATCTTCACAGAGGAGTAGGGCAAGACATTCAACATGGCGTTGCCATTAAAGGTGTACAGAAAAGAAAATTGAATTTGAGCCCACTCTGGGTCATAAAATTGGTATAATAACTCATCTATCAGACGATGTAGGCCAAACTTTGTGCAAAATTCTATTTTTGAGTAAATCCGTGATGAAAGTGTGTATTTTAGTGTAGTTTTTTTTTTCGTATTGGATAATGCAGGCGCACGGATTAAGGCCCATTTATGCTCAACGTTAAATACGCATACGGATACGGACGGAGCCTTTCGTCCGTACTCTGCGTTCATTTCGTCCGTTTTTCGTCCGTTTCCACAAAGCTTACGGATACGCACCAAACGGAGCAGTACCACCGGAAACCGTGGGGGCGCTGTTGCTGTCACTACCCGATACGGAGCCTAGAGCCAGTGTGAGACAGAAGAAGAAGAAGACACGACAGCTGAATGAGAGAAAAAAAATTCTCCTCCTCCAGCTGTGATTAATTTAACGGCCTTACCGACCACCGCATCACATAACGAGTCCGTTTTCTTCTTTTATTATGTACATTATCAAGATCGCCTCCGTAGTCGCCATGTTTGTTGTCATAAACTTTTGACTCTGAGCTGCCCCCTAGTGGATGTGTTGGATAACATCCATGCCAACGTTAAGGACGCATGGAAGTATGTGAGCAGTGACGGTAACAACGTTTGAAACGGACGCATACAATTACGTCCGTACGTGGAGCATAAATGAGCCTTTATACGTCAGCCTGTACACGATTCACTAGCCACTGATATTGGATCCGTAATCCGTCATTCAAACGTCTGAGACACGCACACACACACGGAGCTCGGGCTCGCCCCAAGCTTTGAATATCCCGCCCGCTCGATAACGACCAATCAAATTCATTTTCCTTACTCGGGTAAACTCGTGTTGCAGCTCGTGACAACTCGGCGCGACAAACGGGACAAACGGCCATTTCTGTACACCTTTAAAAAAACGGTAAGACGAGTTATCTCGTCTTTGGCAGACTACGCTTGGATTCGCTAAGACGAGATAACTCGTCTTTGGCAGTCAAAGAGTTAACAGTACTCTTCATCATGCTGTTCACATTTTGACACCATGAGACTAAGACGACACCTAACAATTCATCAACAGTACCTGGCCATCGCAAAGCTTCAAACGCCACTTTTAGGTACTCGAGTCTCACATCAGACCATTCAAAACCACTTACCTCAGCATGGTCTATGTGCTAGACCAGTGTTTCTCAAACTTTTTTCAGTCAGGGCACCTTTCAAAAGTGCATAAAATCTCACGGCACCCCTGTGTAAAATATAATTCAAAATGACACTGCATAGCCTAAATGTAAATGCCCTGTTTATTTAGACGGGACAGTAGCCTATTACAGTAGTTATGCATAGGTGCCTCTGTAGCCTACATATGCACACACACGCACAGGCACACAATAATCCGCAATGTGAGAGGAAGAGAGAAGATCTACATGCGCGCAGCGCAGGCACGCATTCAAATGAACATCCACCGGCGTCTCCGCTCCGGTCTGACTCCGTTACAACAATCAGAGAATTTCCACCGTGTCACTGCAGAGTGTTTTTATACATCAAACGCACCGGAGTCGGAACAGAGCGGACACAGATCCACTGGAGAGAGGAGGGGCTGTGACTCACCATCAGGGAGACGTGAGCCGTGAGCCTGGTACTACGCATTTTTTTCATAGCGTCCGGTGTCCGGTGGACACGGCCCCTACCGCTCTGAGCGCCCGTGACCAACGGCCGTGTCCACGGAGCGCTCTCTCTCCCTCTCTCTCTCTCTCTCTCTCTCTCTCTCTCTCTCTCTCTCTCTCTCTGTCTGTCTCTCTCTCTCTGAACGCTGCCGAAACGAGCCGCCTCACGTCCGAGCCGCTTGATAGGCGCTGTTCCAAAAGTTGCATATTTAAACTCTGAGCGCTCTGAGCGCCGCGACAAAAAACAGAGAGCGCCGAGAGCTTTTTTCCGAGCTCCATAGGATCTGAATGGAAAGTAGACGCCCAGAGCGCTAAAAGGGCGTCCAGTGGACACGGCCCCTTTGCATATATGTAAAGAGAATGTATTCTATGAAATGTCAGAAGAGGTATTTTTTTCACGGCACCCTTGACTCAGTCAGACGGCACCCCAGGGTGCCGCGGCACCCACTTTGAGAAAGGCTGTGCT
>NW_028220045.1:0-11670 GCF_045865225.1 Trachurus japonicus | reverse complement strand
AAGACAGCCTTCATCCCGCCCCCTGGATTGAGCCGAGGTCTACCGGTCGTTGCCAGACTAGACATTTTAATGATATAGTCTGTAGTGATGCGCAGGCCGGGTTTTTTTCCAACCCGCGGGTCCTGCATCTATGAAGTATTTTGACCCGCCCCAGCCCGCCCCGCACCACCGCATCTATTTTCACAACCCGCCCCGACCCGCCCCGCTGCTATTAAACGTCAGACAGCGGCCTTTTTTACTTTGAAAGGGCAGACAGAGGCGCTGTGTTGCCGGTAGCTTGTCAGTGTGGACTGTGGAGCTCATGAGGAGTGAGAGAGTCACTGTGCAGCGTGCAGCAGCCGCGGTGGCCGCCGCCTCTCGTCCTCCCCAGTCCCTGCTCTCAGTGAAACCAACCCCGCTCTGCTGATGCGCCCAGCCGCCGTCTCATCCGGTTCCCTCACACCTCCGCCGGCTTTCCCGTCAACATCAGCGCGGCCCTGATAACACACTCTGGACTTCATCGTCAGTGTTTTTAATGACCCGCCCCGACCCGCACCGCAAATAAAGTAAAGATTTCTTGACCCGCACCGCCCCGCCCCGCGGGCTGACCCGCGGGACCCGCGGGCTACGGGTCAGCCCGCGCATCACTAATAGTCTGGCTTGTCAGGCTAGTGGCACAGTTTTTCCCCTCCCCAAAAAAAAGATTATGAAGAGGAATGCACACCAGAAAGTAGGGGTGTCAACAATAATCGATTCGGCGATGCATTGCAATGCGGGACATGCACGATTCAGCATCGATGCGGCAACGTGCCATAATCGATTATTAGTCCAGTCATTTTATGAGAAAAGGTTAAACAAATTGCAACAGAAGCAAACTCAACTGATTTTGTATCCTCAGCATGTCCTGAGTGAGGGAAAAAAAGCCCCGAAGAATCCCATTAGGGGAAAGTTTAGAAAAACACCCAAACATATCTCATTAATACGCATATAAAACATTTTTTTCACATGAATAGGGTAAAATTTCTAACTTTTAGATATCTCCATGAAAATTACTGAGTTGATTACTTACATTAAGACAAACAAAAAATGTATTACAAGTTTTTTGAAATTCTTTGTTAACATGAGCAAATGTGCATAAATGTAAATAAATGTGCATAAATTGCACCGTTTTGACGGCACATGTATATATGAAGTTGCTGTGGTGGTACCGGCATGGAAATTGGAATGAGTTGACTCCATCGGTCAACCGACAAGTTGACCACTTTAAATTTCAAGATGACTGTAAAATCCCCTGATTCGCACAAACTGAAATACACTGCTATGGCCGGGTTTTGGTTGATTTTTCAAGACAGCCACATCCTTAGTAGAGCAGGTATGACATGAGCCAACAGTGCATAATCCAATTACGTATGGCTAATTTGCATACATACAGCACCTGATCTAAACATTGGGTAGAGCAGGTGAAAATGTCTTGTTCAATCTTGTTAACATATTACAGTTAAAAAACTTAAGGAATGGAACCAATTTAGGCCCATGAGCATTATTAGAGACGGAGCATGTCATACCTGCTCTACTAAGGATGTGGCTGTCTTGAAAAATTGCAGTCATCTTGAAATTTAAAGTGGTCAACTTGTTGGTTGACCGATGGAGTCAACTCATTCCAGTTTTCATGCCGGTACCACCACAGCAACTTGATACATGTGCCGTCAAAACGGTGCGATTTATGCAAATGTATGCAGATTTATGCAAATTTGCTAATGTTAACAAATAATTTCAAAAAACTTGTAATACATTTTTTGTTTGTCTTAATGTAAGTAATCAACTCAGTAATTTTCATGGAGATATCTAAAGGTTACAAATTTTACCCTATTCACGTGAAAACATTTTTTTATATGCGTATAAATGGGATATGTTTGGGTGTTTTTCTAAACTTTCCCCTAATGGGATTCTTCGGGGCTTTTTTTCCCTCACTCAGGTCATGTTGAGGATACAAAATCAGTTGAGTTTGCTTCTGTTGCAATTTGTTTAACGTTGACCCCTTTTTTGGCCTAAAATTACTGGACTATATGTCACTGTTTATTTTCTGGCCTCAAATAAAGTTGTGAAGTTTCAATTACCTCCGGGGGCGTTTCCGGAGCAACGACATGCGCAGCCTGTAGCTACATGCTAAGCAGCAGCACCAGCAGTAAGTGTTGCCGCTGGCTTTCTTTTTCCTTTTTTTTTTTTCACCCGCGGTCGGGTCGAGAATTAATTAATTAACGCTCGTGAGTCCGGCCGTGACGGGTCCGAGACTCAACAAGCCGGTCGGGTTTTACCGTTACGCTACTACAGGCAGTATGCCCGTTTATCACCAATAAACACAGTAGAGGAGGGGGAGTGACTGAGCTCAGGCTGGGGGGTCTCTGATGCAGAGAGAGAGAGAGACCTGCCGTGCCGTGTAAAAAAAAACCACAACAGAAAGTGTCACGACTTCCTGTATCGGGCCCTTCAAAATAAAAGCCCCGTAGTCTTTCATATACCGTAGTTAAGTCATATTGATTTTGAGTTAATATTGACAAGACACGGCTCCAAAGGTTTGTTTGTTTTTTCCTGCGACCAATCGACCAATGAAATTTTGGTCGGCTAATTTTTGGGGGCAGCCCTAGAAGTGATTTATGTTTTCTTTTTCAGGTTTGAAAATCCCATATCCAATACCTGTACCATTCAATTTTATTATTTGCCATGTTGTGTGCAGTAGAATTTTGATGCATTGCAATTAGGGCTGTCAGAGTTAACGCGTTAATCGCGATTAGATTAATTAAAAAAATTAACGCGATTAAATTTTTTAATCGCGGTTAATCGCGGCCCATTTTGTCCTCTGTCTGCTGGACTGGAGGACTGGAGTGTGGGACCTCCAGTCCAGTAGGTGGCGGTAAGGCACCTTCAAGTTGGTTGCTACACAAATATACACAGTCTAACATATATCCACAGCTCCATCCATTGATTTTTTGATGGCTTTGTTGTCAACAAATGCACGTGGCGATGCACATGGCCAGGCAGAGGCGTAGCAAAGTAAAGGGCAATTTCCACTGGATGCAATTCGTTTCAATTCTGTGTGAGTTTCATGCATCATGTGTTATGATTAGGTACTAGGCCTGCTAGGTCTGGTCTAAAAGTTGTTTGTCTAGAGATTATAACACTTTGGAGGGTTGAAAGTCCAAAGCGCCATATATAATATTTTTAATAGAGATTAATCGCGAGTTAACTATGGAAAAAATGCGATTAATCGCGATTAGAAAAATTAATCGTTTGACAGCCCTAATTGCAATGCATCGCAATGCATCGGAGAATCGAATCGAATCGAAATCGAATCGAATCGTGAGGGCAGTGCCAATGCACACCCCTACCAGAAAGAGCATCTGAAGAATTTAAATAAGGGAAGTTCAGAAGTCGATAGATTAATTGGGAGAAAAATAATGGTTTGGGACAGCCCTACAAGACACCTCTCTGATAACACTCTGATGGAGATTAATGGCGCGTTTCCACTAGCGCGCTTCGGCTCGGCTCGGCGCGCTATTTGCGTGTTTCCACTAGCACGCAGTACCTGCAACCAGGTACACTTTTGGTATCACCTCAGCCCTGGTTCCAAGCGAGCCGAAGCGTTACTAAAACGTAACGTCAGCCGACTGCCTTCCACTGATTGGCCGATGAGTGTCGTCACTGGAAGCGTCATAACCGCGCGACTGCTGTATGGCTTCCCAAACTCTCTGGTACTTTTCAATAGTGTTTTGTCTCGCGGCCCGCAGTCTTCTCTGGCTCTCTTCTCTTGCCTTCTGTGCAACAAAAAGCCACAGGGTGAGCAGCAACACGATTGCCTCGATGTCCTCCATGCTGTCCTCCTCTGATGTTGTTGTTGTTCTGGTCTTCTGGATTTGTACGTTGCTCGGCGCCGTGTAAATGACGTCACGGCGGTTTCGCGCAGCCATGTTATGACGACCCCGCCCACGTAGAGGAGCCACCAAGTGATACGAGTTGTAATGGAAACACAACCAAGCCGAGCCCAGCCGTATCGAGCCGAGCCGTGCTAGTGGAAATGCGCCATTAATGTGTCTTGTTGCCTTAGATTTGATCTTTAAAAGTTATAAAATTATGAGGCAATAATCAATTTTTCAGAGACTGGTCCTCAAACTTACATAATGCTGACTGGACAGTTTCAGATTTAGCAAGGAGCCGGGAGAGGAAAGAACCTTATCTTACAAAGATTGTAAAATGCATGAATCAAGACAGTTTTTCAAAAACATACCACCAATCAGCCACAGCATTAAAAACCGGCTGTGGCTACCATGTTAATGTTGTTGCTGTTGATTGGCATATTTATGGTTACTGGGTTAGTCCAATGTTCTTGATTTGCCTGATTTAAAACAGGTTTTACATTATACACAGAGAATAATGATATGTCACACTTGTGGAGCATTGCATTAGTGCACATTAGTACACGTTTTACAGGTTTTTCCATCCATATGATTGACTTAACCTTGAGTCAACAGTAGATCTACATAGAGGTGGCTCACTGTCTCAAGTCACTGTTTGCACACTTCTACAATGCGTAACATAAACTTTTCTGTCTCCAACACTAGACTTTGTTCTTTTAACAAGGTACTTTCATGGCATATTTTTTATAGTTACTGCAATATAGACACACACACAAAAATACAAAAGCGGGTACTTCACAGTCTTGAGAAAAACACATCAGTATGATAATATTTAGTCATAAATAGAAAATACTGGACATATTCAAGATGAAGGGGAAACGAAACTGAATTCTGATAAATGTCTGATGCTACTGAAAAGGAAGCAAACACCTCATCAGATCCTCTACGTATGTCAGTGTTCAACTGATAATTTCAGTTAGTGAAAATGTAAAAATTAAGATCAGCCCTTAAACAGTTACAGTCATTCCCACAAATCTTTTTAAATGCTCCTATTTACTCAGCTCACAAACTGGCGTTGTTACTGCAGCTCCCTGGGCTCCGGCTGTACACATTTAATTACTTGTGGCTTTCATTAGCTACAGATCAGGAGGCAGAGAACTCCTCTGACCCTAACTCTTCCTCAGCCTGCATGTCTACCATGCATTAGCTAACCACACCATTGAGAAAAACCAGCCTGTTGCTGATAAACAGCTGGAATAATTGCCAGAGCTTAAAACATCAAACAAAACCACCAATGCTCCATATAGGTAGCACAGAAGGATTTCACACTGCTTCAAACCAAACTTCAAACAACTACAGTATAACCGCCACATTTGAATAAAAGGTTTCCAAGCTTCTTGTGCAGTTCACAGCAGTGTAATAAACAAATGTGAGTCAAAGCAACCCCAAGTTTGAGTGTTGCAAGCTGAAAACTGGTATATTTGTTCACAGATATTGTTTATGATCTACCAGCAACATTTAAACAAACAACAAAAAGTTTGCCACTTTTGTTTTTACCCCATTAGTAACAAAAATACAGAATTCAACAGTGTATTTCAGATGTAACAAGCCACGGCAGATAAAAGACTCAGGCCTGATACATATGCAGCCAAAGACAAAATAAAAAGCTACACTAAGTGTGAAGGTCTGTAGCAGAATCAAAGAGGCCCATAATGAGTACCAAATGAAGTAATATACCCAGAGTGCACTACAACTCACTCTGTAGCTGGTGTTTACGACCTTTGATACGTAATATATAATGTGACGGCTGACTCCCACCATAAATTCTACAAAGAGTGCTTTAACATTTTCATCAAAAAACTTGGGTTGTGAGGACAGAGAAGGGACGTCTTCCAAACCCATCTTTTTAAATGAGTCACATTTGGAGCACCTCATATGTCAACAGGAAAAGCAGGACAATAACATTTTATCTCTGCCAACAACACTTTTATATTTCTAATCAATGTTTGGCAATATGTCAGCCAACGGAACCACTAGATGCCTTTTGTGTGTTGCCAACCATTAACACATGAGCAAAGCCAAACGACTTGGACCCTTTAATGCTCTAAGTGGAGAAGCAGTATGTCGACAAAAAGACGTCATAATACACCAGACAATAACTGATTCCAAACACTTAACTGCCCGTTATTCCACATTTACTACTAATTTATATATCTGCATTAGACAAAAGGTGATCAATAGAGGCCAGAGGCCCTGCGATACGATACTATCACGATACTTGTGTCACCATACAACATTGTTATGATATTTAAAATATTGCAACACATTGTAATACATATTGGGATGTATTAGCTTTGTCAACTGCAAATGATGTCTCCAAATGAAAACTTTGGTAACATCTGTTTTTTGTCTAATAAGATAAACTTCTGAGTCTGTTCATCTCTCTTCAGTCATTTTTATTGAGGCATAACGGGATTGTCAAGCAAACATGTATGCATTTGACAAACTGAACTGTCAGACTGACTAATATTTCACACACCCCTTGTGATCAACCTCAAGTAGGATTATTCCCATGTCAAAAATTCAGTATCAGTTTGACAGTAGCTGTACCGTTTCATCAAAAGGCTGATCTACATTAGCCAGGCTAGCGCCGCCTACTGGTTCCGGCAAATTTCATTTGCCTCAACCATGTAGTCAGGACACTAGCAGCGGACGGAGCAAACCGAAACGCATTTCCCGCATTGCATTGCCAATCAGCGAACAGACGGGTAAGTGAAGGCGATGACGTTGAACTCAAGCGCTCAAGATTAACCTATGAGCTTAACCGGTGTATAGCACACGTGACCACCAAGCAGCAGCGATTAGTTGAAGCAAATGTAAGCAACCGCCTCCCGGAAGCAAACGAATCCCTATGGCTGGTGTTCAGACGCTACATGAAATGTAATGAAATAAGCGGCTGATGCATCAGGCTAGATCTACATCCCAATTGACACACATTTGAAATTTCAAAATTCCATACCTTTTCCAGACCCTAATTTCCAGACTTTGCAGTAAAAAAAATAATTTAATTCCATGCAATAAATTAATTAATTAATTAATTAACTTAAAGCAGATATCAGTGGAATGTTTTTGTTAATATAAGTCCTAAATAGTCCTATTTTCCGTCAGCAATCACTTACATGAAGTATTTCAGCCTAAACACGAGTCTCTCCGTCACTCTGCTCTGCTGTAACCCGGGAGAAAATTTTCCTTGTGGGATACAAGTGTTATCCAATGAGGGGAGAGAACGGCATGAAGGGCTGTGTGTGCAGCCAAGGGATGCGCGTGAATGTGGTGACGTAGCACGAGGACCAATTGATGCCTGACAAGGGCGGGGGCTGCTAACTCATGGTGCGTTCAAGGAAACTCGTACTTTGTGTTTTTCCTTCCTGTGAAGTCATACCAGTTCGATCTGGTACGAGTTCACGGGTCGGAAGTTACGAGTGGCCGTTATAGGGAACTTTCACAGACAACAGGACGGTAAAAACACGAGCTACGGGTTACCTGGAACGCTACCAAGTCGTAGTTGTGACTTGAAGCTGTAACTTACGGTTTCAAAAGCCTGCCTTGAACACAGCATTAGCCGAAACGGCCGTGCCGCTGTTATCTGCTTTAACGATAAGTATTAAGATAAATATATTTCCATACCATAGCTTCCATTTTCCATACTTTTCCAGACCTGGAAATGTATAAAATGAAATTATACTTTTCCATACTTGCGTTGCGTAGGAACCCTGTATAAAGATGATCCTTTATTTGATTTGAATCATTTCTTTGCCAGATTTTCCTCAATAATGGTTTTGATTATAGTAAAATGAATATCATCAGGCTTTGGAGTGTTGATCGGACAAAGGCTGGATTTGATAAAATGTGATCACCATTTTACTGGTATGTAATTTTATAAACCAAACAAACCAATTGATCAAGAAACCTATCAGCAGATTTACCAATAATGGAAATAACCATTAGAGGCCTCTCTAGGTTCGATTCACATTTGGTAGCCCTTAGCTATAGATATGCGTCTGTCCTGGTCCCACTCGAGCCCAGAGGGTAACGACAGCACATATGAAGTTATCTGCTATCTGTTACCAACTCCAAAACATGTGCCCTTTGGCAGTTCAATCAAAACAACTGCCTCGCTAGATAGACTGCAATAGGCCCTATCCCCTAACTGCATCAAAGAACATGTTTCATTACATCGCTATAAAACCTGGAATCACCTTTTCCCTGTTGATTTAGTCAGAGTGTGAGAATGACGGCTAATTTCTGAGTGTTGTCATGTGATGTCATTCCAGTTTCAACGAATTTCCACATTTTGCCTCAAAATACCTCTAAAGCTGTCCAACTCACCCCAAAATGCATGAAGCATGAAGGGTTACATGCCAGTTATGGAGATCTTGTCTTGTTTGATCCCACCTCCAGACAAGTTCCACTGGCATCCTCTCGACTATTTTATTTGGGCTAGTTTCTCAATGGGTCTTTCTCAAAAGCTATTCTGGTAATCTTCTAACTACTTGCACTAGTGTATTTGCTCATGCAATTTCAAAGTATTATATTATCGTCACCTGAGCTGTAACAACAATCAATCTTCCTACATTCAACAAGTACAGCTTCCCTGAGGTTCTGGCAGATATGGCACAGCCACTGTTTCAGAGAAAAGAAAACAGAAAACAGTCATTTTTTAACAAGCTGCTGTTCTTGTCTTTTGTTTTACAGTGTTGGAAGTTGAAGCAGCTAAATGTGAGATCATCCTTAAAACCAGGAAGTGTGAATTTGGTCACCTGTGACAACAAACCAGAGTTGCTGTAGTGTCATTTAGCACAATACTGAATCTCTGCCATTCCTAGTGACACTGTTCTGTAGTTACCCTAAACTTTGAGGTCACTGTAGCAGTGTGCACCATTTTTAAATTAAAAGAAAATGCTCAATGGCTTCACTACTCTTCCTTAAAAGTGAGACTTGACTGTGGATGGCACAGTCTATTCTCTGGAGAACAGTTATTTCCCAGAGCAGGCCACCACAGTAGAGGCCAGACACCGAGAGAGCATTGTCTCCTTCGCAGCAGACTTAATTAAAAACCAACTTGTTCATCATTTAAACCATGTTTTACAGGCAGATAAAACTACAGGAAAGTGGAAGACAATTAAAGGAAAGGTGTTAATAAGAGGGAAGTGCTGAAAGCTGGTTGTGAGTAGCTTTTCTCAACCAAAGCCACAGATATGATAACTTACATAATTAAGAATTATCGTTTTTACTCACAAAAAAACAAATAAATTCAGTAGACACAACATAGATTTCCAAAAGTCTTAAAATAATGACGACACAACTGTCTCTTGTCAATGAAAAAAAAACCAAAAAAACCACTGTATTTCTGTATTGTGAATAGTAGACAATGTGTTATAATAATCAAAATGAAGCCTGGGTGAAGGACTAAAGTCAAATCCCCTTGACCATACAACACAATACAAATACAGGCTAGTAAATAAGAGTCATCAGGTAGTTAAACCAGCCTCCTGCCTCCCTTATCTCATGTGATATCACTGATTGTCAAACTCACACCTAAGCTTGTCAACCTCACAGTCAATGTTAAAATGCTTTTATATCTCGATCAGAGGTAAAGAAGAAGAACAGGACACCTAAAACAGTAACAAAAGCTGTGATCCAATTACCAGCTGATAGGTTTGTACTCAGAGATATACTCATACCTGCATATCTTTGCAGGCTTCCTTAAATCCCTATATGTTCTTAGCTCACCCACTACTCCCTCCCTCCCTCTGGGATGGAAATGCCATCTGAAACACATCTCGATTTCCCTTATCACATCACAGGCAAATCCTGTGGTGATCAGGGTAATGGTTTTTTTTGCAGTTGTGGGTGCAGAGTTTTGCATGTGAAGTCTATTACAGCACAATCAAAGTTAGCTGCTTTGTGTGTGTGGTTGCATGTGTGCATGCGTGTGCGACACTCAGGCCATGCCATGCCATGCCATGCCACCTGAGACAGTATGTGAAACAACTGGAAACCGTGCAGACTTACCCAGCAGAAGAAGCTTCAGCTCCCTTCTTGCATCTCTCTTGTCTCGTCGGAGTTGTTTCTCGATCTCAGCGTTGATTCGTTTGGACTCCTTCGCCTCCTCACTCAGGCAACAAGCCATCATGGAGTCTAAAGTCATCACCGCATGAGCTGAAAAGCCCGTCTGACAAGGGGCGTCGGGCTACACCTCACACAAAGTATCAAATAAATACAATTAAAAAATGTAAAAAAGAAAAAGAAAAACACTGAGCAACAGTTCGTTTTACAGCGACTTATTTCCAGACACTGATGATAACCGGGGCTTGGTGGGCTTGCAGCAGCAGAATCTGGCCTTCCTTGTTGATGGTAAAACTGCTGTCAAGTGTCAAATATTTGACAGCTTAGTCAAAGTCTTGTGTAAATCCTCGGGCTACAGGGACTGACAGCTGATCACAGAAAATTTGCAATGCAACACGTCTGCAAACATCTTAGATGACTAGCGAAGGTGCAAATAAGCATTTTATTTGATGTTCTTTCGCGAAAGCTAATATTAGTTTATAAGCTAAACGCAGCTAATGTTAAAACCAAGCTAATGTGACAAGTTGATGAATTTTCAGCGTGCCAACACTTTAAAAAAAATCCCTTTCCCGCGTAGCTAGATATCCAGGGCGGATAACACTCGTGGAAAAAAAAAACGTTTTTGTTTTTTTTAATTTATTTTATTTGTCTTGATCTACCAACTTCGGTCCCGAAGATAGTGGGACACAACTGACTGCCACTGCCACATTTGTACAGCCCCTCCGCTAGTTGCCCGGCCGAGCTCAAGCCTAGCCGCCCCGAATCCAACACCGTCCGCCCGCGCAGTGACACCGAGCGCCCGTCAAACTGTCCGTCCGCCCGACACACACACGGAGAAAGAAAAGCTCTCCCCGCGTCTGCACGAAGCCTCGTTACACACCCTGCCGAAATATACCGCTTCACAATTGTCCTCGGAGCGGGTATCCCCCCTCCGCAGACCGAGCTGGCTCCAGTGACCAGGGTAGCTAAATGGACAGGCTAATTGTTAGCTGGCTAGGTTAGCTCAGCTAGGCATCCCCGGGTTTGGATCTGCAGCCGACTGGCTAAAAACCAGAGAGCTCGGCCCGACACAGGACCTCCATTGCGTTAGACCCGACCTCTCCAAAAGACCTCGCCGGGGACCGAACCCCTCGCAATGCCAAGATGTCTCACTGACAGTCAAATGGACCCATGTAGTCCGTGCATTTTATGGCTCCTGGTATTTTTTTTTCCTGGTGGTGGTGGTGGTGGTGGTGGTGACCGCTCCTCGTCACCCACTCCTCAGTCCCGGTGTGGCGCTGCTGCTGCTGACGTCGCGAGGAATACGGTTGATGGACGGGGGCGCGGGGCCAATGTAAACACAGCCCGTGGGCGTTTGGGGCGGGATCCTTCCTGGATAGTTCAGCTCCCAAGTAAGTTTGCTTGAGCGGAAGTCTTCCCTTCTGGAGGCGTGTCGGCGAAAGCTACTGACATTTGACTGGACGGGCAACGCCCATCTTCTGTCAAAGACCTGCACATCCACTCGCTGTAGCTACCACTGTATCCTGGCTGAGCGTCTTTAAAGCTGCTGGTTTTCCTTCGCCTCTGCTGCTGCTGCTGCTGCTGCTGCTGCCGGCGAGTTTCAGATCACATCGGAAACTAGGCAGCAAACAAGCAGTGGTGGAAAGAACCC
>NW_028220044.1:0-846 GCF_045865225.1 Trachurus japonicus | reverse complement strand
TCCCTCCCATAGACTGTAAAAAGAATGGACGTAGCGTCCGTGACGTCACCCATTGGTTTTGGGGAGTCGTTTTTGTGACTCAAATATGGCGGCCTGAACAGCGCCATGTTGGATTGGCCGGCCGAGAGCCCGCCCACTGGCCTCGAAGCAGCTGTCCACGGAGCTGCTCGGACCTGTCACTCAACGTTTCCTCGCCCTAATTGGCCAGAATTTTAACCTAATAACAGTAAAACGGTAGAGTTAAAAAAAAATTCACCCCCCTCAGAGTGTGTGCGGGGGTAGAAACTATCGATTGAGACGAAAAAACGTTCTGACACCAGGCTTTTAACATGTTTACTGAGGATGTAAAGTCGGCGATTTTAACATGGGGGTCTATGGGGAATGCTCCCTTCTGACACCAGCCCCCAGAGGAATCCGAGGGGATTGCAGTTTTTTGAACGCGGAAGTGAGCTTCACTTCTCAGACCGACAACTGCCCCCTTGGTCCCTCCCTGATTTTTGTTTTAGGCATCAGACGGAAAGATGGAGGTATACTGTACCCGAGGAAGAGGTGGCTCAGCCCAGACATTGGTCTTTTATCCAGGGGTGCAAAAAACATCTTAATAGTCAGACTGACAGTACCACAGGAAGAGGGGCTATCCATTTCTTACCAGCTGATGAAAGCCAAGTACCAGGATTTGATAGATGAGGCTCTTTTCAAACGATGGCATGCAGCTGTATTCCCTATCGAAGTCACCTGCGATGTTCCTGCAGAGAACTGGTTTATGAACCCAGACAAGTGATGAAAGACTCCAGGGACTTTGCCAGTGTAGCTCTGGATAAGTCGGTTGTGGTGGTGGATGGTTGT
>NW_028220043.1:0-6437 GCF_045865225.1 Trachurus japonicus | reverse complement strand
ACAATCTACAGATCTCTCTAATGTGACCACAGCCACTTAAGCCGGGTTCAGACTACACAATTTCTTTGTCTTTCACGATGGTCTCCATGTCAGACTAAACGATCACAGTGGCATAAATTCTTGCCGTGTCTTGGTCGGGAGACTGGCAACACTACAGGTATCACCCCGACTAATCATTGTTCATGACCGATCACGACCCTGTACTAGTTCATAGGCTGTCGGGGAGGCATCACAACAAACTGTCAATCATGGATACTGTAGCGCTGTGTGATAGCGGCCTTTTGCTGAGACATGAAAATTAAAAGGAAGAAAAAATGATAGTGGAGCTGTTCCTGGGTCTGATGAAGAGCAGTGTGACTGTCTGTCCTTCACAGAGAACGTGGGGGATATTAACAGATGTGTAAACCTCAACGTTAACTTAACATGAAGCTTTTTCTCAACTTTATTCACTCATTTACAAAACATATATATTAGTAGTGCAGTAATCATAGAAACAACATTGTAAACATTACATTAATAATCAACAGGATCACAGGAGCACGGCTGGTGTCCCTCAAACCACCGGTGCTCTTGCAAAGGGTAGGCCCTACAGATCAGAAAGAAAAAAGTGCAGCCACTCAAGTGGGTTTGAAAAAGTTAAAAACCCTTTATTTTAGTGGGTAGAATGTAAAAAAACACCAACGCGTGTCAGCTTGCGCCTTCCTCCACATTAATAACAACTGAAAAATAGCCTAAATGATACAGAAAATAAATACATAATAGAAATATTGCGGAAGCACTGGGTGTAAACAATGCGTCAGAGCGCTCTGTCATTCTATTGGTCGACATCAAGGTTCACGTCATAGGAGATGTCAGACGAGGCGGGGAAATAAAAAAAATTCTAACATGCTAGACTTTCCAGGGCGTCGTACAGCATTGTAGAGCATCGTAGACACAAAATCGCTGGTCGTCATGTCACACTACACGTCAGTTTGTCATTCCCGACGCTCATAATCAGGCACGACACTGGAAATGTTTCGGCCACGACGAAATCGGCCTGAAATCGTGTAGTCTGAACCCGGCTTTAGTGTAGGCCTACGTGTGACTTCTGCAGACCAAAAAAGCTCCTGTCTAGACGTTAGTGATTCATGACAGGATGGCCAACCAATGGTAAGTGTTACCAGATCTCTCTTCGATTTCATATGAAACGTAGGCTAAGTCATAAAAAAACTGTTTTAGTTGCAGGTATGCATAAGACATAATGTTCAGTAGGCTATAAGCACCTTAAATATGACCCAAATAGACCATATAAACTAGGGGTGGAAATCTTTGGGTGTCTCACGATTCGATTCGATTCCAATTCACAATTCATTTCAAAATGGATTCTCGATTCAAAATTCTCAAACATATTTTTTGCGATTTTTAGTTCGCTTTTTGTTAAACATCAGACCATGTGAAAAAGTTGTATGATGATGATGTCTACAAACTATTATATCAGGAGCCATATTTCCCCCAAAAAATGCACATCACATGTTGCAGATTTATTCAGCAGCAATATATGAACCATTTTAAAGTAAACTGCTACATTTAGCTGATTTTATACCTACTCTTTTTTTCCAAAAGCCTGGACTGAAGGGATGTGAATCTTTGGGTGTCTATTCGATTCAAAATCAATTCTCATATAGGCTACACATGTACATAGACATGTAGCCTATCACCTGTAACAAAGGTGCTTAAAAATAGGACTGAATTTACACATTTAATAAATTGTGCATTATAAACATGTAGTGCAATCAGCTGTATTCTAGAGGTGGCCTGTCTACTGAGTGTGTGACTCTCAGACTATGTAGGCCTGCAGTCCTGCACAATGGAACAGGTTTTCATGCTGTTGTCAACCTAGTGTCCATATGTCTATACACTGGTCTTTCAAATCCTTTCCCTAAAAGGAGTGATGAAAGGGGACTGTGGTATTTTGGCATAGTTACGAGGCCACTAGTTGATGACGTGAGCCAGGTGCGCCAGGGCGCGACACAGTCATGTAACCACAATAAACATTGGCGGCACATGTACGCCGGAGTGAGACCGAAGCACATTGTCCGTGTTTATTCTACCCGAGCTGTGAATACTACATGGTGTCAGAGTTAAGTGCTCATCGTCCTGCCGACGGAAGATGGACAGCACAGGTATCCCCACGCCACGGATGGACTGGGAGTCGTCTAACCTGCCTGATGCATGGAGAAAGTTCCAGCAGCATGTGGAGCTAATGTTTTCGGGGCCGCTCCGCTCTAAAGAAGAGGAGGAGCAATGTAGCTACTTGCTACTCTGGGTCGGCGAGAAGGGCCGCGACGTGTTTAACACATGGACTCTTACGGCGGATGAAAAAAAACTACTAAAGACTTACTACGACAGGTTTGGAGCTTATGTAACGCCAAAAGCAAACCCCATTTTTGCACGCTATAAGTTTCACGAGAAGAAACAGGGGGATAGTGAGAGTTTCGACCAGTTTGTGACTGAGCTAAAGCTACTCGTAAAAGACTGTAACTACCCCAACGGCGATGAGATGGTCCGAGACCGAATTGTTTTCGGCATAAGCTCGCCAAGAGTACGTGAAAAATTACTCTGCTACGGTCCAAACCTCACGCTTGAAAATGCTATAGACATTGCACGTTCACACGAGTTGTCACAGCAGCAGCTAAAGACTATGGTTTTCCCCGCTGCTAACCCGGCTAGCCAGTCCGTGCATGCAGTGAACAGATGGACAAATAAAACGGAACACACACGCCATGGACGCAAAATGACCAGCGGAGCAGACGGTGACGGTACCGCTAGGAGCAGAGAGTGTGGTGCATGCGGACGAGGGCACAGCCGCACAGAGGACTGTCCAGCAAAAGGACGACAATGCAACAAATGCAAGAAATTTAATCATTTTGCTAAGGTTTGTAGGACAGGTACACAGAAGAAACAGGCAACATTTAAGTCCAGGAAAGTACACACTGTTTCTGACTGCACAGAGCAATCACCACCTGAGCTGTTTATTGACAGTATTACAAAACTACATGCAAACACAGATAGGGAACAGGCATTTGCAGAGATAGAAATAGGCAAAGCGAGGCGCAAATTAAAGTTTAAAGTTGATACAGGCGCCCAGGCTAATGTGATACCAGCAGACACATTTCACAGAATATTTGGAGATGTGGTATTAGGCTCAACAGACAGTTACATATCAGGATATGGGGGACAGAGGCTTAAAGTTAAAGGAGCTTGCAGGCTAACATGCAGACACAAAGTCATGTTAGATTTTGATGTTGTTAATGTTGAAAACGCTCCTGCTGTCTTGGGCATGAGAGCATGTCTAGATTTGAACATCGTTAAGCTGATACACATAATCCAAGCACAACCAGAAACACACACAAGCATTACTGAAGAGTTTGCAGATGTGTTCAAGGGCATTGGGCTGTTTCCTGGTGAATGCGTCCTCCACCTCAAACCTTCAGCCACACCAGTGGTGTGCCCACCTCGTCGCATCCCATACGCTCTTCGTGGAAGACTCAAGAGTGAACTGGATGAAATGGAAAAGATGGACATTATTCAAAAGGTGACAGAACCAACCGAGTGGGTAAATGCTTTAGTGGCAGTGGAAAAGCCAAAGACTGGGAAACTCAGGGTGTGCCTTGATCCGCGCCCCCTGAACAAAGCCATCCAGAGGCCACACTACCCGCTTCCCACTCTCGACGACATCACACCAAGATTAGCTGGAGCACAATATTTCAGCGTATTGGATGCCAGATCTGGCTACTGGACAATTAAACTAAGCCATGAATCATCCATGCTCACTACCTTCAACACTGTCTTCGGCAGATTCAGGTTCAAAAGACTTCCGTTTGGAATCATATCTGCGCAGGACGAGTTTCAAAGAAGGGTGGATGAAGCCTATGAAGGCTCCAGGGCGTCGCAGCCATCGTAGACGACATCCTGGTATATGGCCGCACCAAGGAGGAACATGATGCAAACCTGCGCGCCATGTTGGAAAGAACGAGAGAGAGAGGAATAAAGTTGAATGAAGACAAAAGCATCATATGTGTGCCGGAGGTGAGCTATTTCGGTCACAGACTGACACGAGAAGGCATCCGGCCTGACCCCAACAAGGTCAAGGCCATCAGAGAAATGGCTCCCCCACACAACAAAGCAGAGCTGGAGACCATATTGGGCATGGTCACTTACCTCTCCAGGTTCGCCCCCAGACTTTCAGAGGCAACAGCTCCCCTCAGACAACTGTTAAAAGAGAGCAACGAGTTTATCTGGGACTCGAATCACGACACAGCTTTCCAGCAGGTAAAAGATCTTCTAACACAAGAGCCTGGCCCTGTACTCACATACTTCAACCACACAAAAGATGTGAAGCTGCAGGTTGACGCATCCAAATCCGGCTTAGGAGCCGTATTACTCCAAGAAGAGAAACCAGTCGCATACGCATCCAGAGCACTGAATGAGACTGAAGAAAACTATGCTCAGATAGAAAAAGAGCTTTATGCTGTGCTTTTTGGGTGCAAACGGTTTCATCAGTACCTGTACGGTCGTCAAGTGGTTGTCGAATCCGACCACAAACCGCTGGAGTCAATCATGCGGAAGCCTCTGGCAGCGGCTCCCCCACGACTTCAACGCATGATACTGCAACTACAGCGATACGACATCGTCATCACACACAAGCCTGGAAAACAGATACCAGTTGCCGACACGCTTTCCAGGAAGCCGATTGAATGCAACGACAGCACGGTGAGTGAAGGTATGGACTTACAAATACACTCTGTGGTCAATAACGCGCCAGTAAGTGACAACAAAATGGCAGAGATCAGAGCTGCCACAACCCAAGATGTGCAACTCTCAATGTTGAGGCGGGTCATCACCTCAGGGTGGCCTGAGTCACACAAGAAATGTCCACCTGCTATTGCTGCATACTGGAACCACAGGGACGAGATATCAGAGACAAATGGTATCCTGCTAAAAGGAGAGAAAATCATCGTGCCCCAGTCACTCAGAGCAGAAATGCTGTCACGCATCCACACAGGACACTTAGGGATTGAAAAATGTAAGCAGCGAGCAAGAGATGTACTGTTCTGGCCCGGGATGGGTAAGGAGATAGAGACGCTGGTAGAAGCTTGCAGCATCTGCCAGGAGCGACGCAACTCCGCCCAGAAGGAGCCGATGATTTCACATCCTATTCCGGAGCGACCATGGCAGGTGATAGCCACAGATTTGTTCATGTGGAACAACACTGACTACATTGTTGTTGTTGACTATTACAGCAGATATTTTGAAGTGGAAAAAATCACCAGCCTCACATCTTACACAGTCATACAAAAACTCAAGGCTATGTTTGCTAGGTTTGGCATACCACAGACACTAATGAGTGACAATGGACCTTGTTATAGCTCAAGGGAGTTCAAAGACTTTGCTCGTGCGTGGGACTTTGAGCACATTACAAGCAGCCCACTGTACCCACAGAGCAATGGGTTGGCTGAAAAGACTGTCCAGACAGCCAAAACCCTCATGGACAAAGCACATGCGCAGCGGACAGACCCCTACCTGAGCCTATTAGAGTATAGGAACACCCCGGTCGATGGATTGAAATCGCCAGCGCAGCTGTTGATGAGCAGGCGTCTGCGCTCGATCCTTCCATCCACGGAGAAACAGCTTCAACCGGAGCTCGTCTGTCGCAGCACAGTTCACAGTCGGAGAGAAGTTTGTCAGACAAGGCAAAAGCTATACTATGACAAGACTGCAAAAGCACAACCTGCCTTGCCTGCAGGAGCAGCAGTCCGTTTCCAACTGCAAAATGGAAGATGGGAGCCCGCAACAGTTGTGGATTCAGCAGGCACCCAGAGATCATACAACATCCTCACAGAAGAAGGCCAGGTGCTGAGACGCAACAGGCGCCATCTCCTAAAGACTGATAACAGCACTGACAAAGAAACACCAGCTCGTGACCCTGATCATGAGAATACTGACTCAATGACTTTACAGCAAGACACCGTGGGTCAACCAGGCCCCAAGGAACCCTTGCACTTTATCACCACTAAATCAGGTCGCATAGTGAAGCCAAGAAGCCACCTATAAAAAAAAAAAAAAAAGGAAAAAGAATGAATGACTTTGATGGTATAATTGTTTATTGTGATGCCATAATTAAAAAAAAAAAATACCTGAGTCAATGTTAAGAATGTTACATTCAGTTTTGCTAAAGTTTCCAGAAGTTAATATTTGAAACGGTCTTTTGTTCTTTAAAAGAAAGGAGATGTGGTATTTTGGCATAGTTACGAGGCCACTAGTTGATGACGTGAGCCAGGTGCGCCAGGGCGCGACACAGTCATGTAACCACAATAAACATTGGCGGCACATGTACGCCGGAGTGAGACCGAAGCACATTGTCCGTGTTTATTCTACCCGAGCTGTGAATACTACAG
>NW_028220042.1:0-16982 GCF_045865225.1 Trachurus japonicus | reverse complement strand
TGGGCCAAAATTGGGCTGAATCCGTGTAGCGTAACCAGAACAGATCACCTGATGGTCGTATTGAACGGACACAATCCTCAAAACAGCTAACTCTAAATGCAGCTCCATGTTTGCTGCTTGTTTTTTCCGGGTCAGGACGAAGGGAGGGATTTCCCTTCCTACTTTGTCCAATCGAGGAGTGTGAAAGCAGAACAGAAACAAGTGATAAACACAACAACGTTACAACAGCAGTCTCCCGATTAAACCGAGTCCTCTTGATCAGGTGTGAAAACGACCAATGTCTGAGCTGCATTCGGCTTTTAGGTAGTGACTGTGATAACAACACAACTAGCGTATGTGTATGGATCTCATAGATCTGAGCAGGAACCACTTCTGCCTCCAGGCGCAGTCCTGAATTTCTCAAGGCCTTGAGTTAAAAAAAAAGAAAAAAATTCTCAATAATTCATGAATATCCCAAGGTTGAAGCTTCACATTCACCAACAAGGTGCAATCTGATTTGTTTGAGATTTGTCAGAGCCATAGAGCCAAAAAAAAAAAATCAGTCTCTGTTTGCATGCACAGGATTAAAGTGGGCTGACT
The DNA here is from genome assembly GCF_045865225.1 of Trachurus japonicus. NCBI lineage: Eukaryota > Metazoa > Chordata > Actinopteri > Carangiformes > Carangidae > Trachurus > Trachurus japonicus. The sequence continues at coordinate 16,403 of NW_028220042.1, read as the reverse complement.
TCCCAGGCTGGACTCGAACCTGATTTCTTGGCCCTGTGCATCTGCATAAGCTGTGGATCTGACTGATTGATTAGACTTCAAATATGCATGCACCTGACATCATTATTACATTACATAAACCAATGCACTATTATTCATTATGTGCCTTAGATAAGTAAAAAGTGCGGCCTCCAAGGAAGTGATCAAACTGAAATGGTGACAGGTGGTTACTACGGGAACCAACTGATGGAAAAATTTTAAGGAAGGCAAATAATAAAAAGTAGAAAAAGATATAAAACACACACACACACACGTACATTACCATCATTAAAAGTAGAAGTTGATTAGCGATGCTAGCAGTGCAGGGAGTCTGCCTCGAGCCGGTGGGCCCTTCACTTATCAATAATAAATGTCATTTACTGTACAGTTGCATAATAATTGTACAGAAAATTCCCCCGGTCCCAACTGGATTTATAGCTGCTGGTTCAGTGTGCTGCCCATTTTACACCCATAATGCACTGCCGCAGCTCAACGAGGTGACGGCTGTAAAACAAAGCTGCTGCTGCTGCTACTCTGCTGTGTGACAGTAAACACAGCCGAGACCCACAGGCAAACCGGGGGGGATGCTGGGGGTTCCTCAAGGGGGAAACTACACCTAATACCCCCCCCCCCCACCCCCCCACCCCCACCCCCATTAAAAAACAATACATATAGACATTTCCAGAGGGGCCCCTTGCTGCAGCTAGCTTCTTTACATTATGTGCCTCGTTTGAGACGTTCAAAGACGGTTGGTTCTGTGTCTCCTGGTAGTCTGCTGCATGTAAAGTGAAGCGTTTAGGGGACATCTAATGGGGGGTGAGGGGGGGGCGTGGATTCAACTGTGGCCCCCAGTGTTTAAAGTTCCTTACTGTCAAAAAAAATCTGCTACTATACGCTAACATCAGGCTTTTATCGGCGATGGAGGAAGCTTCACTCTGGGAACACGACACCTGGGAGAACCTGCTGCACATTTTCACCCCCTCCTTTCTGCTGTAACATCTTATGGAGTTAAAGACACTGAAGACACATCTGTCACATGTTACACCACAAACACTGTGCACGATTAAAGAGCTGCAGCTTTAAAAGGGGATGTATTATGGAAATATCACTTTTTGAAGGCTCATGGGTGTTTTGCGAGAATTGACAAAAAAATCTGTAATTTTCAGGCTCCCTAGGTTGAAATCGATGTGGTTTTATGAGCTGTTCCCTCAGTTGTCTTCAAGTGATGTAACTAGTTTTTGAATTTGCATAATATCACCTCTACCTGGTACCAGTAAAGGGGGCGGGGCAAGGAGTGGTTCATTTGCATTTAAAGGGACAGGCTCTGAAACCAGCCGTTCTGAACAGGGCTGTTTTGAGAGGATGAAAAGAGCTGTACGATGTTTGATCCTTGGGGGATTTTGACCAAAGCATGTCACAGACATGTCGACACTTGGGGACTATTTTAATTTGTGGAAAAGGGGCAGAATATGTCTCCTTAAAATCAATGTCTATGAGATGGAGCAAAAACAAGCAAGAGAAAAGTGTAAAATAAAGTTTGAAAGTCTAATTCTGTTTAGGCTGCAGAGCCCAGATCAGGTAGCGCAGATGAAACAAACAATAAAAACACACTAGAATCAGGACGTGTGCATGGTGCTTTATCCGATTGTTCATGCATGTGGTTGCAAAACTAAGTAAAGTATTCAGAGTCCACTAAGAAGGCGGCGTGTCCTCAGCTGTGTGCTCTCATTAGGATCCGAGCGTGCACCACCCACAGGGATCTCGTTTCATTAAAGTGCTGGTTGCTAACCAAAGCTCATTAGAAATTATTAGCTGGATGACACAGGCCTTGTAGTCGCTCTGTGAATGCATGTTCTCAGTGATGGCTAGGCCAGCGTTCCTTCATACATAATTCAGAGGAACACATAAGAGACAGAACCACATGGACTCTGCAAATGGATGGAAACATTGTGATCTTTATTTTGTGCAACATAAACTCTCTGGACGACACATCGCAAAAAAAACACACACACGCGTCTCATACCCTTTAGGCTGCTGACAACTCCTTCTTCCCCGGTTTGATATTTTGCTTGAGCAGTTTTAATACAGTTGGTGGATTGGCCGACAGAGCTGCAGAGAGATGAAGGCGGGAGATTGCTCCGCTATCAGCAGAGAGGCTATAGCCACTGGCCACTGTGAATAGAGGAGGGCAGAGATATAACAGACCTTTGTTGACACTGGTAGAGACTCCCAGCTCTTATCAGCAGAGCAGTTTAGGACAGGTTTTATGCATATGGAAAAAGATTCAATGCATGTAGCACAAAAAAAGAAAGAAAAAGAGCTTAGTGGCAACTTTAGCAAAGCTAGCAGCATATAGCTAGAGGAATGATCTACCTGGCTGGTCCAGTCCCAACGTATGGGTCCAGACTAAATCTATCGCTCAAAAACAGGACGGATTGTCCCAGAGGATGAATCCTGCAGATTGTGATAAACCTTGATGCACATTCACACATCACTCAGACGGAGAGGTGCTGTTTACCTAGATGCAAATGGAGAAAAGGCAGAGAGCCTCCATTCTCCCTGCAACAACTTACAAGTAATTTTTTTTAACCATCACATTTACTCCGAAGCTGGTTAGTTAAGGTAAAAATGCATATGCATAGTTCCTCTTTAAATTCTGTAAAACAGAGACCACCTGCTGGACAGATTGCAAAGTTACAGTAAAGTACAATAATGTGTAGGGAAATGGCCTCTGGGTTGTGTTAATGCACATATATAAGCTTGTGTGAACAGCTGGATCTATACCAGAACAGATGTGCATCAGTTCTATCAACCATGCAAAGGATTAAAAAATAAAAAAGTGGTAAAATAAGTTGCCAGCTTTTTTAAAATTTCTATTTACATGAGTCTCTCACATGCTCCAGCTCACATTCAGCCTCTCATTGGTCACTGCTGTGCTACATCCTGCAGCAGGGTGAGGAGGACACAGATTGGACTGAAGATACCGTCTTCAACTGAACTGTGTGTGTGATTGTGGCTGAAAACTGAATTAAGTGCAGAAAGAAGTGGAGAGTGGAAAGTAGAAAGACAAAGCTTTGTGTGTGTGTTTTTTTCCTGTATGGAAACTCTGTGCTTTGTGTCATAAATCTATATTTCAAAGCTCCTCATTGCATCATGCATCACACTTCAGACTGTGGACTGGAGTGACTGCACTTTGTTTTTGAATCATTATGTATTTGCCTCCTTTGTCAACATTTTGGTTATTTTTTATCTTTCTCTGCAGCTTTTTGTTGTTGTTCCAGACTTTCAGACTGAGACTGTTTGTTTATCTTAAACTGGAGGATTTGTCGCCTCAACCCGGGTGTGGACTCTTTCCGTCGATGTGTTTACACTAAAGGTGTTTGGTTCGTTAGGTACAATCACTTAATTCTCCTCAAAAGGATCATTAAACTAATTACATAATTAGTGGGTTGTGTTTTCTATACATTAGTATTTCTGATAAAACCTCCTCAGTTCCTCTTAACTCCTAAATTATTATTCATGCCTGCAATAGTCGCTGTTAGAATATCTGACTTGTACTCCATCTGGTCACATTAATGTATTATAATTTATGCTCTAAAATAAATCTCTCCCTCTCCCGCCACACCCTCTTGACAACTTCACACATTTCTTCTATCATCACTTGTCACCAGTTGATGGCAGACAGCGCTGCCTCTCCTCTCCGGCTCCATATTCATCTGGCTCTCCTTTTTCTTCCCCTCTCTTCTGCTATCAGCCCCCCCCCTCTCCCTCTCTCCCTCTCTCCCTCCACCTCACCCCCTCGCCCAGCTCAAACCCAAACCAAAAACCTCTTTGATGTGTCACTTCACATCTCACCCTCAAAGCTGTGAAATCTCAATTTTCTGATAAGAGCAACCTCAATTTGTCAGGAGATACTATTTATAGATCTGACAGAGATAGAGTTGCACGAGCTGCAATAATTCTTAACAAGTACTTAGGCCAACGCCACTTTTGTGTGAAGTACGAGCGCCGTTGCCCCGGACGATCCACCTGATAACGCCGCGTCGAGGAAGTAGATTTGAAACGATGCTTGGCACCGTGCCGCTGTATTAGCCACGGGTCCGGCGTGGCCTCAGCTTCCTGTTTGAACTCAGCTCTCCTGAGGGCCCGAGCTCTTAATATCTCAAATGAACCCACTTGTGTTTTTTTTTTTTTTTTTTGAATTGCATTGCCTCTCTCCACAGAAGCTCCAGCAGCCTTTGGCATGAGGACACTTACTCAAACACTGGGACTGTTCTCAATATACTGTACAGCTCAATAAAGGAAAAGGTTAAGCTATAACACAACTACAGTGGGTGTCTGCAAATGACTGCACAGGAACAATTTGTAATGTTTTTTCAGAGCAAAGGCCCCAAACTTCTTACTGTAATTTAAGGCAGTTTACAGAGATTAACCTAATTATCGGTAAAATGGAGGATTCAGATTGGCATACTTCCAGTTAATTACTTCCAACTAATTCCAGTTCAGTGTTAAGTTAGTTTATGTTTATGTTTTTTGTTGTTGTTGTTGTTGTTGTTGTTTTGTTTATTTTTATGGTGATTGTTTATTTTATGGTGATTGGTTGTTGATGTCATTTTGTTTCCTTTGTTTTGTATGTTTTATAGCAAGAATGTTGCTCAGTGACAGATTACTTGGAAAACTGGATATTGAGTGAGGGGCAGGCAATATAAGATGTATCTTCTCCCTGCTCCCTTCCAACCAATGGAAGAAATGTTGTGATGACATTGTCAAATTGTGAAATTGCCTTGGTTGGAATAAATAAAAAGAAAGAAAGAAAGAAAGAAAGAAAGAAAGAAAGAAAGAAAGTTTGATCCAAAGACTTTAACAACAGGCCAGTGGAAAATTAAGAAATAAATCTTGAATCAGTTTTTCTTGGATCGATTAGTTAATATATTGAGATGTCCATGTGTAGTGTGATTATTGATCAGCTCTAGGTTCTATATTAACACTGTGAAAGTATCAAAGCCTCAGTCCACAGAGAAATGCACACAGCCTGTATTCAGAAACTGAGCCTTAAAGTGAAATTCCGGCGTAAGTGTAAACCATGGTCAAACACACCGTAACACCGAGTTAGACCCCCCCTCGAGAGATCAATTTGCCCGACCGCTACATTCACGAGATCCACCAACTTCAGCAAATACCGCAATATCGCCACACACGGCGCTGTCCGGATCCACTGTCTGACCGCAACCAAAACGCCACCATTTGCCCAAAATAATGCTCAGAACTGCACCAAATGTCATCAATAGTACACACAGGGTCCCAGCACGTAGTACGAGTTGTCAAACATCTGCTAGCTTTGCCTGTTTTCTTTAGCAAGGAGATGCAACTCAACTCACCTACTTCTCCTCCGGGAGCCGCTCGTTCGTGAGGAAGCCCTGACGAGTCGATCACCGAGTGCACCGGAGTTCCACAGCTCTTAAAAATGCTCATTTGCGCCTATATCGTGGCCAGCACTCGATAATAATAGTTATAAAGTGATATGCAAGATATAAAAAAAAAAAACTCTGATTGTATTTCCATGAGGTAATTGTTGATTGAGCTGCGGAACTCCGGTGCACTCGGTGATCGACTCGTCAGGGCTTCCTCACCAACGAGCGGCTCCCGGAGGAGAAGTAGGTGAGTTGAGTTGCATCTCCTTGCTAAAGAAAACAGGCAAAGCTAGCAGATGTTTGACAACTCGTACTACGTGCTGGGACCCTGTGTGTACTATTGATGACATTTGGTGCAGTTCTGAGCATTATTTTGGGCAAATGGTGGCGTTTTGGTTGCGGTCAGACAGTGGATCCGGACAGCGCCGTGTGTGGCGATATTGCGGTATTTGCTGAAGTTGGTGGATCTCGTGAATGTAGCGGTCGGGCAAATTGATCTCTCGAGGGGGGGTCTAACTCGGTGTTACGGTGTGTTTGACCATGGTTTACACTTACGCCGGAATTTCACTTTAAAACCAGCCGTCAGGACTTCCTGTCACTTTGTCACCACATGGACCCACCATCCAACAACTTTGCAGGGTTTGGTTTCTCTGAATGTTTTATTCTGAAATTGTCTGTAGTTCTTATCCGATCACTCAGAAAACAGTCAGCCAATCAGAAGAGTGGCTCAGAGCCTCCTCCTCTCCTTTGATTGCACATAGCACTTTAACTAGCACTATAGCACTTTATAACTTCTCAGTAACCTTTTGGACCCCTTACCCACTCTTTTAACCGTCTATGGTCAGTTAACTGGTGGTTTATGTATGTCTTTCATATATGTTTTGTGTAAGATGTCAAAGTGTTTTGTTGTCCTAGTCCTGCCTCTTGTACTTTTTACTTTTTGTACTTTTTATCGTCATTGTCTTTTATGTCTAAACATCAACCTGCCAATGGGACTGGGGATGGAAATTAGCCACTTGGCTACAATCCCACATATTTACATGTCAATGTCCATTAATATATACTGTTCCCATTTTTTACAAAAATAAATAAATCTGAAATCTGATTGGCTGACACTGACCTGTTGTTACAAGAGCTCCAAAGAAAAGCTGAGAGAGAGAGGAGATGGAAAACTACACTGAGGTGTTCAGAAAGGTGAAAAATACAAACGTTTCTCACTCTTAACTTCTCTAGTATCAGGTTTGATAGTGTTTTTTCTTCTTTTTACATAAATACTGTAGCTTCTAATTTGCATTTTTTCCATCAGACAGAAGAGAAACAAGTAAAAACACTCTAGTATTGTTGAGCCCAAGGCTAACAGAGGTTTCACAGTACATTCACAACAACTAGAACCCAATCTGAGAAGCCCTGTCGATGTGCATCCTCACCGCTCAGCTCGTCTTCACATCACTGCATTTTTCCATGGTGTAACATACTATATAGTTTCAGGTTCCTGAGTTGTTCCCACTTTCCCGGACCCTGCGGGGGGCTGCAGGCCTAACAAGCACTGAGTAGTGTATGGGCTGTGTGTTTTGGCATCGTGTTAGTGGAAGGGGAGTGTAGTAGTTTCCAAGTCGGCTCTGTTTACCCTATACACTGTGCAGAGGTTCGCTTTGAATCGTATCACACAGATGCACAAATATACAAAATTTTAATCTCATTTTGGATTTTTTTCTTTTTCTGTTTCTGATGGATGTGTGAGAGGAAAGTGGAAATAAATTAACTTAAAATGGGTGTTTTGAAGAGATGTAGAAAACTGGCTCTTGAGAGGAAATATGCAGTAAGATGTGAATATGAATAAGTGATTTTTTTTTTTTTTTTTTGCCCGATTCGTAATCACTTAAAACCTACAGCTCTTTTCATATGCAGTTAATATTCTGATGGCTTTAAGTTCCAGACTTTCAAAATCCATTAAATTAACATGCAGATCATTCGCATTCTTCAACACAGACGTTAAGTTTCACTCTGGGTGACATGTGCTCATGTAAATTGAAGTAATTTACACACATTAATGTTTTAATACTGAATTATGTCGATGGCTGCCTGACACTGTCCAGATGAGAAGGAGACAGATGGTGGGAAATAAATGAGTAAAAATCATACATGCACTGCACTGATGTTGCCAGAAATGTTTATCTCCTGTTAGGTCATTAAATAATGGAGAGATCCCATGAATTTTCAATAGCATAGAAATGTTAGGAGTAAAAAAAAAAAAATGCTGTCAGGCAGTTGATCCGGATATGACATGCAAATAAACAAAATAAAACAAATAGCAGCTTCAAACCCCTGAACCAACTGTTACCTGCAGCAGCAGCAGCAGAGCAGTGTGGCTATAACCTTGATCATTTCCTGTCTAAGCAAACAAATTCATGAAAGTCTGATGGGAAGAGATGCTGAGTTTTAAACTGCTCTTTGAAAAAAAAAAATCTAATTAACTTGTCAATTTTAGTACTTGAACAACCGTGGAGTATTTTAGATGTGTTATCAAGATGTTTAACAAACCAGCCAGACTTGTAACTAAACCTTGTTCAACATGTGTAACCAGATCAGAGCTTCATCTGAACATCTTGTAATCTTCAAAACTGCAAAATAAATGAGGTGTGCTTATGTGTGTGTATGTGTGTGAAAGATTTGATTAAAGTTGTGACTAAAAAGTTCCTTCTCTGTCAAACTGAGATGGAAACAAACTTGAGTTCAGTCTCAGGTGGTTTAGAGACGGACCATCAAGGTGAGATGTCAAGTCAGGTGAAGACAGGAAGTAGATTGGATGATGACTTTGTGTTGATGTTTCCTGGGGTCCCAGTTGGGTGTTGTTTTTGTGCTTGTCTCTATTGATCTACATCCAACTATTAGGAGCTTCTGCCAGATTGGTGACCAACATTGTGACCCTTTGCTGACTGGCCACTGTGATATCCAACATACACTTATGGCAAACCCCCCACACATCCCATCTCAGTGGATTCACACCTTTTTTCCTGGGGTCATCGGATGTTTTGGTTCTTCAGATATAATCAGACACCATCATCCAGGTGACCCAGTTGGGGGTTGATCAAGTTCAGGCTTGTTTTCATGCAGCTTGGTGACCGACTTCATCACCCTTTGCTGACCAATCTTGATGGCCCTGCTCTCACTGACAAACCTTCTTCTTGGTTGTTGATGTTGGTTTCAATAGTCTTTTCCATTGGCCGCTGCAGATGGTGTGCATCATGACCTTCAGGAATTAGTCATGGCCTCCAGCAGAGGAGCATCTTGCCCAGGGCTTTTGACCAACCAGGCTTCCTTCTGACCCATTTCATCACATTTGCCATTAGAGACATTTTGGAGTTGAAGTATCTTTCATCACACACGCAATCATCCACCTTCTGATTAGTGGACGACCTAGGGCCACGTTTCAGGAAGCAGACTCGAAAAACTCTGAGTCAAGTCCTGAGCTCCGGGTTGACTGAGCCTGAGCTGGAAAACTCAGAGTTTTAAACTCAGAGTTTTCGGTTTCAGAACGGCTGATCAGAATTAGTTCAATCAACTCTGAGTATGTTGAGCCTGAGGGAGGCTCAACATACTAGCACATGAAGCCATCATCAGTGAAGCACAGATGGCACGATTCAGTGACAGAAAGAGAGAAACAGAGCTGCGAATTTCACTCCGACCCAACTGGAGAGTTTAATGACGGCGTATGTAGAGTATGAACACATGAAAAAAACATCAAATTCAGCCAAAACCATGTTAGCTGATGTGGGAAAAAAGAATGCAATGTGTTCACTAAAAAAACTCTGAGTATGGGACAAAAGCTCATTAACACTAGAACGGCCATGGCGGTCATTTTGACCGTTTTGATATTTATATGTGCAATAACTTTGTTGAAAAAAAACATACAATCCTGCTGGTACCTGACTTTTCCTAAAAGTGTCTGTATTTTAATTCAAAATGTTTTTTAAATAAATCACACAAAAGGCAAAGAAAATATGGTCACTTTTACCTATTTCGGCCATACGCGGTCATTCTGACCGCACGGATTTCCCCGCGATTAATGTTACAATTTTGGTTGCTCGGCAACTAGCCTACCATTGTTTATGTCAAGTGCCGGTCTCGAGTGATTGTATTTATCAACATTGGAGTGACTTCAGACAATGGCTGCAAATAAAGAGAAGAGAAATATGACGGCTGCATGACGCACCAGGTGAGCTCCGCTGTCCTGTCCTGATCACCAGCTGAGCTGCATAATGTCCCACTGATAGATTCTGTCCTGTATAAGTTAGGGCTGTAAAGTCGACTGGTCGATATTTCTGGGTCATCTTCATCTTCCTCATATCACATGCTCTCCTCACTGTGCTGTCGGACCCATACATGTATGTCTATGGTCGGACCTGGCTCTGTCTCCGTTGCGCACGCTATAGCGCTTCATGTCAGAGCATTTTCACGTCGTGTGCTCCAGTCCGTCTGGTCCCGACCGGGTTACGGACACGTGTCCGGGTTACGGACACGGAGCAGAGACCAGGTCCGACAGTGCAAGGCTGTCCCTCTCTGAAGCAGAGGATCAAGTCTGCGTCACTCCCGTCAGTCTTCACAGACAGTCCGCAGACTTGAAAGAGTTTCTGATCATATCGTTGTCAGTTTGTTCCAGGCGACAGAGTTTGTTCTTTGTTGTAATGTGAATTAGTTATTAGTTTATTATTATAAGTTATTACCTTTTTGAAACATATGTGTTGGTGTTATGTTGTTTAAAAAAGATATCACAACACAATAAATTCATTAACTTTTCAACTTAGTATTTTTTGTGAGAGATGACAAGGTTTTGAATCAAACGGTCATTTTGACCGCTTATGGCCGTTCTAGTAGGTTTGGAATTCTGGCACTTCTAGTGTTAAAAGACCAATGTCATGTATTGTCATATAGCTCAGTTGGTTGTACCTTTTATGCATCAGCCCAGGTTTGAAACCAAGCAAATACCACAGATTTTGGTCGGCAATGCATTTTCCCGTGAGTAGCCTATGTGGTTGTGTGTAATCTGTGGCCTCTCAGAAATGCCCATTTTAATTTGATAGCTCTATTGATTTGTTCAGCTGTAATCTACTTCAAATCAAACAGTAAGACATTTAGCTACTTCGTTCTTGCAATATTTGGCTTAGGTTCATTTAATAGCTGAATAGTTGCTATGGAGACTGAGGGGCCGAAACAGGTTTACTACATTTTTAATATCATGTATAACAATTTCTGCTCACACTGTCCCACATGAACACCTGCACGGTCTTGTCTTAGAAAAGATTGCTATAGCTGGCCCGACAAATAAATAATAGATGTAATCTAAACTGTTTGCTATGTTTCTGTCAGCAGGAAATTCAATCGAATCACCTGCCTCATAGTTACAGTCTACACAGTGAGTGGCCATCTTTAAAGGGATAGTTCACCCAAAATTCAAATTTCACTCATTATCTACTCACCCTCATGTCGACTAAGAGCTGTGAGAAAGTCCTCCGTCCCTTCTCTGAGTTACGGGGGGGTCCGCGTAGCAGTATTTGTCCATATAATGGTTGTCAATGGATACCAACTTTCTTCGTCCAAAAAGACACACCAAAAAACATCCAAATACCTCCATAGCGCTCGTCTGTAATGTCCCTCTTGTATTGAAGCCCCGACATGAGAAATTGTTCCGTCGGCACTGACACTGAAGAGCAGTGAACCGAGACACTGGGAGCTTCCGCTACAAACAAGCTTAAAATATAGACTTATTTAATTTTTTTCAGAACAATTTCTCATGTCGGGGCTTCAATACAAGAGGGACATTACACACGAGCACTATGGAGGTTTTTGGATGTTTTATGGTGTGTCTTTTTGGACGAAGAAAGTTGGTATCCATTGACAACCATTTTAAGGACATACTCCCTGCTGAAAAATCCGGTAGAATACCATTAGAAAAAACCATTAGGAACCATTAGGTTCCTAATGGTCTAATGGGAATTGGAACCTCCATTAGGAACCATTAGGAAAACCATTAGGAACCATTAGGATATAAAACCATTAGGAACCATTAGGATATAAAACCATTAGGAAATAAACCATTAGGAACCATTAGGATATAAAACCATTAGAAACCTACTGGTCCCATTAGAATGTAATACCATTAGAAAGCTACTGGTTCCATTAGGAGCTAAAACCATTAGAAAACTGGTCCCATTAGGATCTAAAACTATTAGAAAAATGTTGAGAAACCTACTCCTGCAACAGAAATTATAGCAGAGTCCTAACACTGGGCACCAGAGACATGTCTATATGTGTAATTGTGTATGTATTCGGATATTTTCCCCTCCGAATTGGGAACAGGACATATGGGGCGTGACAACTCGTTGCAGTTTGTGATTTTAATTACATCTTTTCAGAACATGAACCATCAAACCATCATGAAGCAAGTAAAAACCTTAAAACATATTGAACATAAACAGACAAACATGGGAGAGAGACAGGGACACGGGAAGTGGGGTGTAGACAGCAGGACCCCCACTAAAAAAACCTTCCAGCGTCCCTGGAGGGAGATGAAGTCAAGGGTCTGCAGGGATAGCAGTTTACTCCAAGTGCTGAGAGTCTTTTGGTTTTCCCTGGAGAGGAAAAGAAAAAGACAAAAATATTCATATTTTAGTCAAAGTCTGACTTTCAAGAAAAAGGAATTTCAAGAACATTTCAAGACTTAAAGGGATAGTTCACCCAAAATTCAAATTTCACTCATTATCTACTCACCCTCAAGTCAACTAAGAGCTGTGAGAATTTTCAGAGTCCTCCGTTCCTTCTCTGAGTTACGGGGGGCTCCGTGCAGCAGTATTTGTCCATATAATGGTTGTCAATGGACACCAACTTTCTTCGTCCAAAAAGACACACCAAAAAACATCCAAATACCTCCATAGTGCTCGTCTGTAATGTCCCTCTTGTACTGAAGCCCCAACATGAGAAATTGTTCCGAAAAAAATTAAATAAGTCTATATTTTAAGCTTGTTCGTAGCGGAAGCTCCCTGTGTCTCGGTTCACTGCTCTTCCTGTGTCAGTGCCAATCTCGCGTGATTTGCACTGACCGGCGGAAAAATTTCTCATGTTGGGGCATCAATACAAGAGGGACATTACATACGAGCAGTATGGAGGTATTTGGATGTTTTTTGGTGTGTCTTTTTGGACAAAGAAAGTTGGTGTCCATTGACAACCATTATATGGACAAATACTGCTGCGCGGACCCCCCCGTAACTCAGAGAAGGAACGGAGGACTCTGAAAATTCTCACAGCTCTTAGTTGACATGAGGGTGAGTAGATAATGAGTGAAATTTGAATTTTGGGTGAACTATCCCTTTAAAGAGGGAGATTTTGCTCCAGTACAAAGCGAGGGACTGCAGGTCCAAATCTTGTTGAATATAATTCAAGCTGCAAAACTGAGTTATGTTGTATTTTTATGTGCCATGACAAATAAACATTCTAGTCTCAGGGGTGCAAACTCATCAGGGGTAAAAAAGGTGAGAAGATACCGACCCCCTGGGGGGGTCCGGGGGTATGCTCCCCCGGGAATAAAAAAACAAAACAAAACAACTTTAAAGGTGAATTTACAGTCAATTTTAGCATGAGACTAGGGTCCAGATTTACTCAGGTTAGCACAGCTTTTGCTCCTGTTAAACCTGCACAATCTGTCTCTCTGTGTTTGGTTTTGAAACATGTGAAGGGAGAAACATTTATTTATTGATGTAATGTGTTTTCTGTACGTAGGCTATGCTCCGAGGCAGCGCTACTCTTTCTGTCCAATAACACACACGAAGCTTAAAAATGCCATAGGCTACATAAAACATATTAAGCGGCAATATGTATTTAAAAGATGTTCAAGTAAACGGTTTGGTTCACGGTTTTGTGGTCATGGTTTTCGGTTCGGTTTGGTATACTTTGATCGTTGGGAAAATCAATCATGTCTTGTATATTCAGGTTAAAACTGAAAGAATGAGGCAGTCTGACATCTGATCCATCATTGTGACAGTCTGAGGTTAAAAGTAAGATTCTGGCTGCAAGAGAGGAGACATTGATAGTTCCAACATGTTTTAATTTATTGGGCAAAGAAAGTTATCTAACAAATGCTAAGAACAATTAGATATTCACTGAAATATATAACCTAAATTTATTAATTGTGGTTCTTACAAAAATGATATCTTATAAAATATAAAAGCTAAAATGTCTCTTAAAGCTCTGCCCTTAGTGCACACAAAATAATATAACTTTAGCCTACTACTTTTACAACCACATTATTTACCAGCAACATGAAGTGAAACAGAAGCAGAGGAGTCCTGCCACAGTCAGTCAACCACCTCCTCCTCCTGCTGCTGCTGCTCCTGCTGCTGCACAGGTCGCGCTGGAGTGCTAATAAATGCTAAACGCGCTAATCGCTAATTGGTCGCGATTCTTCTTCTTGTTTACCCATAGCAGCCATGCTACAGGGCAGATTCAATCTTAGCACAGGCATGTTTTGATGTAGCATGTGCGACATATAAGTCGCGTTAGTTTGTATGAAACGTGAAGCTTCAGGTGTGTATTGCTGGACAGAAGAGCAGCGCTGCCACCACTTGTTTTCATCCAGATAAGGTGCACGCGCCTTAAAGAGACAGGTGCATTGCCTCGCCTCGCCGCGAATTTCGCCGAAAGGTGACAAGTTTGCACCCCTGTAGTCTGCATCCCATCTATCACTTTAAGATACGTTTTCACTTACCATAGTTGGTGTCCTTAGTGTCTGGGTGCATCTTCCAGTACTGGCTATGCTAGACCTTCACGTAAGCCTCAATGGAGAATGGGTCCTCGCCACGAACGCTTGATGCCTTATGAGAGTTTTGAGAGAGAGAGGGGGGGGTGTGTTTAGAAATACACATCTGACTTGTCTGATGTGCACCACTGACTTTGGACATGTTTCTCTGGCTGGTTCTTGCAGGTTCTAACTTTTGAATTTAAAGCTTCCTTAAAAACCTATCAACATAACTCAGGAAAGCTCTGAAAGCATCATACACACGCTCACCTTGATGTAACTGGCTCCTTGAGATTGTTGATGAATTAACTGAATTTGATCTGCTATTTTCAATGATCCTTGAAATGGGCACCATGGTGTCTGGGAGGCCTCACTCAACTGTTACACCATCCGCATCATTATCTGAAAAAAGTAAACAGAGGGAAATGAAATGGCTGCACACTTGACAAGGAAAGCAGTCAAGATAAACTCAGATAATTTAACTTAACTAGGGAGATATTTCTAGCTTGTCCCTAACCCAAAGCATGTCTTAGCTGTGATAAATAAGATTCAGTAACATTCAACAGTTTGAGAACCTACAGCCCATGTCAAAAATAATAACACAGTTCAACATTGGACGATCTAACTGTTAGGCTAACCTCCAGCTGATACAGAGCACACTCATCTGGCGCTGATCGGCCGTTGCAGCGCAGGTGTGTTTTATAACAGCAAAAAAATAAAAATAAATTAAAAAGTCGATGTTTTTACCTCATCGGTTAAGGAGCGTTGGTAATTGGTCATAAAAAAAGGTGCATCTAACTTCACTCTCTCTCTCACACACACACACACACACACACACACACACACACACACACTCCACAAAGCTGTCTCGCGCGCTGCTGCTATAACCGTTAACAGATAACGGACTTTTTTTTTTTTTTTTTAAATAGAGCCCTTAACGTTAGCCCATTTTACATTAACGTTAGCTGACCATGGCTAGACTTTTAGCACGAATTGACATACTGAGAGCAGGAAAAACTTAAAAAAGGCGAGCTACATACACTGCCTCACTTTCTAACAAAGCTATATTGGGTAACGTTAATATTAGCAACGTTAGCGAGCGAGCTACAGGCCCGTTTTGTGTTGCCAGGCATGCTAATGTTAATGCTAATGCTAACGCTAACGTTTTGTCAACGGACATGACACTCCGTTTAAATTTAAGTTTAGCACCGGTACCTCTGAATCTCTGGGCTTCCTCTCCGGTCACCACGCCTGTATCACGCATCCTTTTTCATAGTTCTTCCATCAAAAGGACAGGGAGCTGTTGCTCTGGTTCCTTCTCCTCCAGCCGTTGTCGAAGTGCGAAAATCACCGGAGATCGTTGGGTTTTCAACTGCCTAATCCAACAGCCAATCACAGTGACGCTGCATGTTCGATGCACCAATCAAAAGTCGAGCTGGCTGAAGTTCCCCAGCAACAGGCTAGCAACAGGCAGAGAGCAACCCCCCTCCCTCTCCCCTAACTATAAATTCACATTTATCTGCGTTTTGCCTGTCAGGTCGCAGATAGTTGAATTTACTCATATTTGACCATGTGTGTGTTGATTTTAATTTTCGTATAGTCAGTATTGAATCAAAATTACAAAATTGACTGGATAATTGTATCAACTTTGCTTCATATTTGCTCAGAAAAATATTTTATATAAGTTAAAATCTAACTTGAATAAATAAAGATAGCAGTACACCTTCAAAATTAAGAGTAAAATAAATCAATAATTTAATTTTATTGTATTGTGTGTATGTTTGTCACCTCCATTAGGTTGTGTTCTTTTCCCTCCTCTTGGATGGATAAGTCATGACATCTGTGTTCCTCCATAACAGAGACCACTACACCCTGTAGTGACCACTAGACCACTGTATAGTGACCATTAGACTGGTATAGAAACACCTGTAGGAACCATTAGACTCCTGTTGGAAACCATTAGACTCCTGTAGGAACCATTAGACTCCTGTAGGAAACCATTAGACTCCGTAGGAACCACTAGTAGGGACCAGTAGGAGATAATAGAATCCCATTAGAAAAACAAACCGAACCATTAGGAAAACATAAGTAACCATTACAAACCATTAGAAACCATCAGGAACCATTAGAAACCCATAGAATATTCCTAATGGTTTCTCAGATTTTTTTCAGCAGGGCTGCTAAAC
>NW_028220041.1:0-1249 GCF_045865225.1 Trachurus japonicus | reverse complement strand
TATCTTATCTCACTATCTCAGCTTGTCTCTGGAGCATACAGAGAGGAAGGAGGCTCTGAGGCTCTCTTCTGATTGGCTTACTGTTTTCCAGGTGCTAAAGTAAAAACATTTTTTGTTTTTGGTGAAAACACCCATAGAAACCAAATCCTCAAACACTGAGGGTGGGTTCAAGTGGGCGGGGCTTGGGGCGGTGACTGCTTTGTTGTGACATCACAAAGTCACAGGAAGTCTTGACGGTTGATCTGGTGGACTGAGGCTTTGATACTTTCACAGTATTAACTCATTGAGTGCCAACCACGTAATTTCTCGTTTTTCGTTCCCATGCGTTGAGTGCCAAAAACGAAATTTTTCGTTTTTTGCTTTTTTTTTAAATTATGAAAATAGACACTTTAATACACATTATATGTAAATTTGGGGACTCTACGACGAGGAGAACTGAAATAGATGACGATCAAAGTCACATGACAGCTCATGATCTGGAAGTTTTTATCATAACTCAGCTTCTGCAAACGGAGTTCTGCATGTGGATGCAGCAGCTGCTCCGCTGCTGCTCTGCTCTCACCCGCGAGGCTGCAGCAGCTGGGAGCTGAACCAGGAAGCTCTCAGCCCACTGTCCTGCCCGGTCTTCATCTGGAGCAACACCGTGTCCTCCCCAAAGTCCTCCCGCGGTAAAATCTGATGGTCTCTGGACCAAAGCAGACCGGCACCACCGACCCGTACCACAGACGGACCGCGACCACCGGCGGGACCGGTGTTCGCGAGCCGCTGTGGCCGGCAGAGCCTCACGTTCCGCGGCGAGAGGCTGTGACACGGCACGGTGCGTCTGTGTTATTGCTGTTTAGTGGCGCCCCCCCCGCCCCCGATGGTGGTTTTGTGAATAGAACAACAATTGTTGTGTATATTTATCTTATACGAGCCCTTTGATCCAGAAATGCGAGTGTCTGAAGAGCGACAGACACAAACAGCGCACCTTTCATAAAAGACGCTCTATCTCCTTTTCTAGAAAAAAAGGGGGATTTTGGTGAAACCCAGCCATGTTTAGCTTGACTTTTCTCAGGAACGGAGGCACGTAGAAACAAACGGTTTGTGGCCATTTGAAGGATAAAGTTAAACCTTTCAAATGAGCTACAGTATGTGTTGGTGGCAATAATATAGAATACACTATGGCTCTAAAATAAAAAGTCAAATATGGTCTAATTTGCCGTACACTTGACTAAAACTTTGGAAAGGAGCGCGGCACTCAATGAGT
>NW_028220040.1:0-18710 GCF_045865225.1 Trachurus japonicus | reverse complement strand
TACGCATATAAAAATTTTTTTTCACATGAATAGGGTAAAATTTTTAACCTTTAGATATCTCCATGAAAATTACTGAGTTGATTACTTACATTAAAGCAGAACTATGCAGGAATTGGGCTGTAATTATTGTGGCTCAGAGTCACTGTGATGGTTGAGTGACCTGTTATGAAGTGAATGGGGTCTAGGCCAATGCGCTCACCCCCCCCACTGGCTGAAAACCGCACTTGCAAGATCAGTCGTCCGTCTCGGTGTTACAAATCTCGTCAATGGATAGAACTATCGCGAGAAACTGCCTTACGGCAGTACGAGATAAGAACGCATATGACGTCATGCATGTCACGAATCGTGATTGGTTTGAGTTCGGAAAGTCGGAGGAAACCATGGAAACATGAAATGTTTACTGATGAAGTTCAGCTTGTGGCTAACGGGGAGCTAATGCTAACACAGATACACACACCATGGGTCTTTTATAAGATAATGTAATACATCATGACACACACACACACACCTTCGCGTTTTGGAACCTTTATTCCTGTGTGTGTATGTCTGTGTCTTTGTGCCTGTGTGTGGCTGTATTAGCGTTAGCTCCGTGTTAGCGTTAGCTCCGTGTTAGCATAGCGTTAGCTCCGTGTTAGCATTAGCTCCGTGTTAGCGTTAGCTCGGTGTTAGCAGGGCTTAGCAAACAGCAGTAAACACAAGCACGTGTAGGGGGGGTGGAGGAGGTGGCTGCGGCGAGTTTTTTTTTTTTTTTTACGACAGTGACATGTGCCTCCCAGAACCGTGGGGGAGCTCCGGAGAGGGAAAAAAAGAGAAACCAACGAAGGAGCGAGCTATTTCCGGCCGACTTGCAAAGTTCTGCTTTAACTCTTTGAGTGCCAGCCCTTTTATAAAATGGTCAGTGCCATGTGCCAGCGTTTCGGGGCATTTTGAGTAATATTTTAAGACCAAGAGAATATTTTGTATTATGACTCTGAAAACACAAAATAGCTCAAAGGAAAGAGGAGACTCTCTATATAACTAGGGAAAAAAACATTTGTTTGTACCTTGTTCCATTCTTAATTTATCTTAAGTTGAATAGAGCCTGGTTGCACCAAAAAGACCACTTTTTTTCTAGAAAGCTGAGAAAAATGCATTTTTGTGAAAGAGAGTCTCTCAAGAAAAACAGTGATTTATCCGTTTTAATTTTGGCTTCAAAAACATGTAAGACATCTGAAAATTTCATTTCACATGTTTTTTCATTGTACAAAAAAAACAAAAACTAAAATACAACAAGTAGGAGTCTTACTCTGCAGAGTGATGCCTGCTCTCCTACTCCTCCTGCAGTTGCTGCCCCCTCACCCTCTCCTAACCCGCTCCTCCCCCCGCCCCTCTCCTCCCCCGGCCCCTCCCCTCTCCTCTCCTCCTTCTCCTCCTGCTGCATCGTCTCTGAAGGGAGGGAGACGTCGTGGCGTCTTCAGCCTCTCTGCTGGACGCGGCCGCGGCAGCGACGCACCGCGCTGATCTCTCGGTTCGTCGTCACGTCGGTTAGACAGCAACTGGTGAAACTGACTCCGCGATCCGCTTCGGCATTTCGGTGCTGATCATCTATCAGTTTACCTTTCCTGCCTCCTCCGATCACTTCATGCTGGAGCTATGCTAATAGCATCCGTGGCTAAGCTTCCTCCAGCTCCACGTTACACTTGTTCCAGGCTCTGCCCGTCGTTTTCCTCTAGAAATAGAAACTTTTCCCAACTTTTTTATCTCTGTACCGATCGCACTCGTCTTCTCCTTCCTCTTCACTTCTTGCTCTGATCTACAGTCTTCTTCGTTCTACACATCCCAGAAGCCCCAAAATTACTCACAGTGTGCGCAACAGCGTCCCCATTTACCAGCCGCAGAAAACTGCATTTGACGTATATATACGTCAATGGCACTCAAGCGTTGGATTTTGATTGACGTATATATACGTCAATGGCACTCAATGAGTTAAGACAAACAAAAAATGTATTACAAGTTTTTTGAAATTCTTTGTTAACATGAGCAAATATGCATACATTTGCATAAATTTGCATAAATCCCACCGTTTTGACGGCACATGTATATATGAAGTTGCTGTGGTGGTACCAACATGAAAATTGGAATGAGTTTACTCCATCGGTCAGCCAACAAGTTGACCACTTTAAATTTCAAGATGACTGCAATTTTTCAAGATAGCCACATCCTTAGTAGAGCAGGTATGACATGGTCCGTCTCTATTAAAGGGATAGTTCACCCTAGAATGATATTTCGCTCATTATCTACTCACCCTCATGTTGACTAAGGGCTGGAAGAAGTTTCAGATTCCTCCGTGGCTTCTCTGAGTTACAGGGGGTCTCGGCATAGCAGTGCATGTCCATATAACGGTTGCAAAGGGACACCGGAGCTCTTCGTAAAAAAACACACACAAAAAAACATCCAAATACCTCCATGATGCTCGTATGTAATGTCCGTCTTGTGCTGAAGCCCCAAATTGCGTAATTGTCCCGAAAAAAATTAAATAAGTCTATATTTTAAGCTTGTTTGTAGCGGAAGCTTCTCGAAGCTCCTCTTCCTGGTCCGTCCAAATCTCGCGTGATTCGCAGTAACCGCACTGACGCATGCTGACGCCGGCGCAAATCATGCGAGATTTGGACGGACCAGGAAGAGGAGCTTCGAGAAGCTTCCGCTACAAACAAATTTTTTATATGCGTATCAATGGGATATGTTTGGGTGCTTTTCGAAACTTTCCCCTAATGGGATTCCTCGGGGCTTTTTTTCCCTCACTCAGGACATGCTGAGGATACAAAATCAGATGAGTTTGCTTCTGTTGCAATTTGTTTAACCTTTTCTCATAAAATGACTGGACGTGCTCGTGCGCAACTGCGTTTCCATTACAGATTTTCGCAAAATAAAAGCGATATTTCTGAAACTTCGAAAAAGTGCAACTGCCATTTGCGGGTGTTTCCATAGAGTGCCGAAGCGGAAGCAGGAAGTAACGGGCCCATGGGTCCTCAATTCGAAAAAAGGCTCCATAGAAATGAATGAGAGTCCAAGATTTATTTCGTGATCCGTTTGAATTGTGCCATGACAAAAAAATATGTCCTCTACCTGTTTAAAACATCACGTTTCATGCCGAGAAATCAGCAGTTTATCGTAAAACGGCAACAGAAGAATGTATTTTGTGTGACGATGCTCTGCGGACTACAAATCTGGTGTCCCACAAAAAATACGTCACCAACTGACACGGGAAAGGGCGGCATTTGGTGTGTGACGTCACCTACGCGACTTGTAGTCTTTCTGGTTACGGATTCTTCGGAATTTTATTTTACAATAGTTTTACAACAAACGGCTGATTTCTCGGGATGAAACGTGATGTTAGAGAGAGGAGATGGGAGCCACAGCCTCCACCTCCACTCCTCCTACAAGCAGGAAGGGTATGGAGCCATTTCCCTGACATTAAAAGTTGGCATTGAAAACAGAATTTGGCATTGTAATAACAATTTTTGGCATTGAAAATAAAATTTGACATTGTAATAAAAGTTGTATTGACACTGAAACAAGTATTGACATTGAAAAATGTTGGAACACAGGCATAAAAATACAATATTTGATTTGGATTTTTAAAAAAATATATTATCATGTAGTTTTCAATGTCAGTCTTCAGATTTCTTCTTCATGTCCATCTTTTTCAGTGTGTTTTTTTACACTGCATTTTTCCCCCAGTCTCACTGGTTTTCAGTTTCAATTTTTTTTTTCTTTTCTGTTTCAGTGTTCTTTTTTTTAATGCCAAGTTACTGTCAGGGTTTTGGCGTGGAGGGGAGGGTCTGAGGGGAGGGGCTAGGGACGCATGGAGAAGATATCTGAAGACTGACATTGAAAACTACATGATAATATATTTTTAAAAAATCCAAATTAAATATTGTATTTTTTATGCCTGTGTTCCAACATTTTTACAATGCCAAATTTTATTTTCAATGCCAAAATTTTTTATTACAATGCCAAATTCTGTTTTCAATGCCAACTTTTAATGTCAGGGAAATAGCTCCATAGAAGGGTCTTCAAGCCTCTGTTTTCTCGCTAGCGGTAGCATTAGCGGTAGCATTAGCTGTAGCATTAGCGATAGCACAACGTAAACGGGCTGCATGTGTAGCTGCAGGCGGACTGTAAACACACACAACTTCTGTACCGAAACTCACTCGTTCTCAGCGCTGTGCCAAACCGAACGCCCCGTACCGAATCGGTTCAATACAAATACGTACCGTTACACCCCTATAAAGTTGTGTGTCATAGTTTCTCTATTCATTTCCATCTAATTCATTTTTGTATGAGGCTCCGACCCACAGCCTTTAGATTGTGAAAGTGGTGCACTACCTACTGATCCAACAAGGCCAGAACAGCTACTCTGAAGCACACAGGAAGTGACACAATAACTATACGCAAGGCCACATCAGGTTTTGTGTGCGATAGTGATAGTTTGTTTTTTGAGGTGTCTTTGTGTGTGTTGTACTGTATGTGCTTGTCTGTACTTTCAAGTTTGTGGCTGTGGGTCCATCCGTCTCATATCTCTTTTTGTTTAAAGTTAAAGCAGAAGTAAGTGATATATTTGTGTTAATATAAGTCTTAAATAGTTATATCTTCCGACAGCAATCACTTACATAGAGTGTTTGGACTGAAACACGGGTCTGTCAGTCACTCTGCTCTGCTCTGAGCCGAAGAGAAAACATTTATCGTATCCTACAGTTTTTATCCAATGAGGAGAGAGAACGGCATGCAGGGCTGTGTGTGCAGCCAAGGGATGCGCATGAATGTGGCGACGTAGGGACGAGGATTGTTATGGTGCGTTCAAGGAAACTCGTATTTTTCCGACCGTGAAGTGGTACCAGTTCGATCTGGTACGAGTTCACCGGTCGGAAGTTACGAGTGGTCGTTATAGTGACTTTCACCGGTAAAACAGGTCGGAAAAACACGAGTGGGTTGCCTGAAACGCTACAAAGTCGTAAGTTGTGACTTGAAGCTGTAATTTACGATTTCAAAAGCCTGCCTGGAACGCAGCATTAGCGAAAACGACCGGACCACTTACTTCTGCTTTAAGGCTCTCTATTTCCATTCAAACTAATTCCTTGAAAGCACAAGTATCACTTTGTCTCTTTTCTTGTTTGTCTGTGGACAGATGCAATAAAACACACTATGTTAGGATGAAGAGATAGTCATGACACTCCTTGAACACAGTGAACCCACTGATGAAGGGGTAGTGTGTGCTGGAGTGCGCACGGTTGTGTATGTGTGTGAATGAACTGGAAAGAGAGACAGACAGATAAAAATAAAAAGGGACAGAAGAGAAGAAGATTTTGTGTGTATGTGTTTTTGGCAGTGAATCAGTATGCTAATGAGGCATGGTCTGTAATCCTCTTAAAGCTAATCTCACTCAATCCCCCCAGTCCAGGCCTGGGCACTGCTCACTCACACAGGCATGCCTGGGTGAACGCAACCACACATGCACACACACACACACACACACACACACATACACATACAGAGATAGTGCATGCTCACTGGCTTGCACACTCTGCTTCTCTAAAATACAAACCCTCTTTCACATATGCGTAAAAAAGCCCTCTTTGTGTCTTTCAGTTATATTTCTTAACATGAACATCCATGCAAGAGGATACATATCTTGCAATTACAGTGATTATAAAAAAGATTTAGAAAATATATATGCCTAATGTCAAGATTGTGTGTACAATTGTGGTTTGTGTGTGAACAAATTTCTGCTCTGTAATTTTCTCGCCAGTCAGTGTTAACCCCCCTAAATAGTGTTTGAACCACAGGGAGACTGTTGTAGCTACTGTCTTTTCCCAGGCTCCTCTTTGCCCTGAGAGTGTGTCATAAAAACCAAGGTTAACTTTGCTACACAGGCAGACGCTGCTGGTCTGCAGCACGAATACTGATTACCTGGTCATGTCAAAGTTGTGTATGTATTTGTACATGCCATCCCTTTTTTTTGCAGTCAAACATCACAAGCCATGTGTTCAGATGACTGTTTTTCTTGGTGTTGCCATGGCAATGCAGCAAAAGGTCGCTCTGAGATGTTCTCTACCAAGACCTTGTGTGTGTGCATGTGTGTACTTCAGTGCAGCAGACACTGTGTTTGTGAGATTGAGAGACAAAGAGATATCAGCTGATACATGCATGAATAACGTCACAGTGGAAATTCTAACACAGCTCCTCACGCTGTGTGCGTCTCTATCGCTGCTTGTGTGTCACTATTAGCTCATATCTGATATGCAATTCAATATATTACAGCGGGATTAGAGCCTAATGCTCAGCGAGGAAACGCACACATGCAGACACTCACACACTCAACGCACACACAGTTTGACACATACACAAAGAGCCTGGCTTTTCAACACCAGGGGGCTGACAAGGTATTCTGCTATGTGTGTGTTGAATACTGCTGCATACCTAGCACTCAGTATGCACAGCACATCATCCTCCTAATCTCTCTCACTCTGTTTCTCCCAGTGTCTTCCTCTTACGCCCTCTCTCCATCATCGCCTCTCTTCTGCTCTCCCTCTTCTTCTACTTTCTTCTCTTCCCCAGGATCCCCTCCTCATCATCCCCCTCTAGGCACTGTCTGTACCTCCCTGTTCATGCCCTCCCTCTGTCTTCCTGTCATCTTTTCCCACTCGATTTGGCTAGCACACTTGATATGCCCCTTTGCTGCGACTTATGAGCATTTACCTTCATTCTTTATTTCCTGCTCCTTTTTCGCCTTTTATCTGCCCCCTCCTGGTGCACCATTTCTGTGCAATATATCCAGTAACTTTGACTTTGAGTAGCATATCAAATTTAAATGAGACATTGAAGCACACTCTGCTGATCTGTCTTTCACACCCTTCATTCTCTTGCTCTCTCCTTCTCGTCTTCTCTGCAGGTATGAAAGAGCTCTCCCCACCTCCTCTGAACCTGCGGCGTCTCTACGCTGAGACGCTAGAGTGGGAGCCAGTGTTGATCATCATCTCTCCAGGGGCAGACCCGTCCCAAGAGCTCGCAGAACTCGCTGCAGAAACCATTGGGAGAGACAACTATCATGAGGTAGTGAATAACAGATTTGCAAGTGTAAGAGGTTTTATTCAAGACAATTCCAATATCAGATATATAGTAAAGGCTATTGTGCACCCAAATGGGGGAAATGGTAAAAGGTGTATTGAAACATGTTTAAAGCAGAAGTAAGCGGAATATTTGTGTTAATATAAGTCTTAAATAGTTATATCTTCCGACAGCAACCACTTACATGGAGTGTTTGGTCCGAAACAGGGGTCTGTCAGTCACTCTGCTCTGCTGTAAGCCGAGGAGAAAACGTCTTGTACACTTTCTTGTATCCTACAAGCTTTATCCAATGAGGAGAGAGAACGGCATGAAGGGCTGTGTGTGCAGCCAAGGGATGCGCGTGAATGTGGTGACGTAGGGACGAGGACCAATAGATCCATGACGAGGGCGGGGACTGCTAACTCCATCGGCTGACAAACAGTTAGCCAAAACGACCGGATCGCTTACTTCTGCTTTAAGGCATAGCTTTTGAAAATGTTCAGTTTGTAGAGTTTATTCAATTGTAGTAACTTTCAAGACAGCAGGAAGTCCGTCTGGCACATTACTTCATTACAGCCTCAGTTGTTAAGTTGAGATGTTCTGCCAAAAAACATTGATCAAAGTGTGAGGTTTTATAAGTATTATTTAACAACTTTCAAAACAGACAAACTGTCTACCATTGCCATTTAAAAAAAAAAATGAAACCAACTACACACAGGTGAACCCATGTATTGGGCAAGATGCACACACTGTATTCCATTCACATGGATATTACATAACATTACAGTTACCATTAACATATAGATATAATTTGATGCGTTAAGTGTTAATGGGCTCTATAATCACACTGGGAATCTCACTTTGCAAGTATTTCATAAGAGTTGAATTAAAAGATTGAAATATAGTCAATTGTCTGCCCCAAAGTGATGGTGAATCCTCTTTTTCAGTTTCCAAATGTTCTGTTATTTGCCCCCACCTGTCACCCTTACTCTGTCTGTCTCTCTCTCTCTCTGTCTGTCTGTCTGTCTGTCTGTCTGTCTAGATCTCTATGGGTCAGGGACAGGCTGATGTGGCCTTAGCTACGCTCAGAGAATGTTCCCGAAATGGAGACTGGCTTTGTCTGAAAAACGTTCACCTCGTCACTGCATGGTTACCTCTCCTGGAAAAAGTAGGTGCTCTGTGTGTGGAAGAGTTTTTGTATGTGGGCAGGTGTTAAAATATGTCTGTGTATGTGTGTGAGAGACATTTTGGGGGTTTGGGGCATGCTACTCTTGCCACATTTGAGCAATTTGTGCAAAACATTGAGTGCATTAGTAGCCAGTGGCCAAGGGTAGGGAAAAGGCAAATTACAAGATAGAAAATGTGTAATATTTTGTAGAAATGACGGCTGCGCTGATCCAGCAGTAGGATTATGATAAGTCCAAAACTTCTATAATGAATCCAATATAAGACTGTCAAAGTACACTAGGTCCAAGGACAGGGTTCAATAAACAGTCCATTGGGATAAATGCAGTGGACTAAATCCTGTAAAATAAATCCACAAAATTATTCCAGCGAAACAAGTCTAATATCACATCTTCACTTTATCTGAACATTCAGTGTTACTTACCAAAGTACTTGGTGTGTATCGTTAAGCTTTAACAAGTGTCATCATAAATCACTTATGCTAAGTATTTTTAAATCCTGTATTGTTTACACACATCTGTTTACTAATTAGTTTACCTCTTCCAGGCCTTTGCTGGGTCGTGGCCTCTTATCTATGCTCATAACCACCACCTGTTAATCAGAGGAATAGTGTGTAACCATTGACTACACGTGTGTACGCATGCAACAAATGAACAAGGTCCAGAACTCCGCAGGGTGTCGTCAAGATTTATATACAATTCATAGTTTTACTCGGCTTGCCAGTGTTTAGCATGTAATACGGTGTGGTACAACACAGCTACATGAACACACATACAGGAACAAGAACACATCCTCCCTCCCTGCTCACATTTCCATTTCAAAACTTACCCTGTATCCTTTCCCTGTACATGCACAATTTGTATTCTACCTGTAGGCCCATGTTAGTCACTGTGCCTGTTGTTTGTGACCATGCGTGTTGTTTATTTGGCTCTTTCTGTGTGATTATTGGCCCATCGCTGGATGTGTGCATATCTGTATTTGTCTCATGCTTGCTTTACATGTAATGAGTTCAAATCTGTGTGTGTCTCTCATTATACTCACGTTGCCCACCCTGTATGTTATTTTCATTGTTATGCATGTGCCTTTGTGTCACATGAAGTGGGTCTATGTATGTCTTCCACTTTCTCTGTGTTTATCTGTGTCCGTGTGCTTTTCCTGTGGTTCTTTGTAGTGCTGTGTCACCGTAGCAGGTCATATCTCACTGGGAGGCACAGCTGTTGGCAGTGATTGGCCATGTGTTTGTGTGTCTATATGTGCACCCTCACCTGTGTGTCTGAGTTAGAGAGTGTGTATCTGTGTTTTCTGCGCGTGTGGGTGTGTATTTGTGTGTGTGCGTGCCCTGGGGTTAGCCAGAGATCCCTCCTGTCCAGAGTTGTCTGTGCTCCCAGTGTGACTTAAACCATGCCTTATTACAGCTCTTCTCCTCTACTTTTGTCCTTCTGCACCCCACTCCCCACCTTCACCAACCCCATTTCATTTTGGGTTGTTCTCCCTGTTTTTCTCGAGTTATTCCCACCTTTACAGTACATGCAACTTATCTTTTCCCAAGTTTCTCTTAATACTCCCTCTCTTCCACCTCTTGTATTGTACAACTAAAACTATCTTTCTCTCTTTCCTTCTTTCTCTCTGTTTCTTTGTCTCGCTCCTTGCCCAGCAACCAATGAGGTTGAGGTCTCGTCAGTCGAGCTTGAAATGAAAAACTGACGCAACAAGGGGAACGAGGGAGGCAGGGAGCGTAGGAAAGAAAGAATGAAAAAACAGTAGACGTGAAAGGGGGGAAGTAGGGAAAAGCTGAACTGAGCTTCAGCAGGCAGGTGGAAATTCCACCAAAAGAGGGCTTTGTTTTAGTATCTGTCTCTGTTTCTGTAGCTGTGTCCATTTATTCAATCCATCCTCCAAAATAGTTTCTAAATTTCCCATCTTCTTTTTGCCATCTGTCTCCTCATTTGTTCCCTCCTACCCTAAACCAGTTGGTCAGTTAGAGAGAGGAGGAAGGAGGGAATGGAGGAGAGCGGAAAGTGTTCATAATTGAAGTTGGCAGTGCAGATGTCCTCTCATCCGTGTCCACTCATATTCTTCCACTTCCCCTAATTTTTCACGCCACTGAATCCAACTATCTCCTTATGAATCTTTCTTTCAGTCTATCAATCACCACTTTCAATACCATTAATATAATGCAGAATTTTGCACAACAATAAATAAATACAGCTTAGTGTGTATTTCAGAATGACATCTATGTCATTTTTCTTTTCAAAACACAGTGAGATGATTTCAACAGTTATTGTATTTTATAAAAGTGTCACACATCATCACACACGCATCTGAACAATATCAGTATTTTCTAACAATGATAGTATTTGATGTGCTAACTGTAAAAGAAATTGGTGCTCTTTCTTCTCTCTGACTTCTTCTTTCTCCCCCTTTCGCTCTATTGACTTATCTTTCCTCTTCTTCTTTGCTTCTTTGTTAATCTCTCTGCCTTGCATCTTCTCACAATACTGTCATTTCTTTCAGGGGAATTCTGGTTGACAACATCAGATACACACACACAAACACACACGCACGCACGAGTCAGGGGAGTTTTCTTTGAAGGATGTCAGTTCCTGTGTTCCTTTGATTTTCTGTGATAATGTTTTCTTCCATTAGAATGAATTGGGTTTCAAATGATGCAGAAAACACACACTGATTGTGTGTGTGAGTGAGTGCATGTGTGTGCTTGTGTTAGTGTTTGAGTTCCCAATCAGATGACACAAGACCCTAAGGTGCCAGTATGCTATTTTTAGCCACAAGTCTTTGAGAAAGATAGAAGGAGAGGGGGTAGGAATGTAAGAAGAGAAGTAAGAGACAGAAAGCGGAAAATTGAGATGAGCGGACAGCGAGCAGAAAGAAAGAGAGAAAGAGAGAAAAGAACAAATGTATAGAATGAGGCAAATGCTTTATCATAATGGAGAATCACATGGTAAAAAAGTAAAAATTTAAATAAGGAAATACATTATTTATTTACTTTTGTAGTAGTTTTTCCCCTTAGTACATATTTAGTATTTACTTATTACTGTCATAGAATCACTCTTTTTAAGCAAAGGTTGATTGAATACTGTATATCAACCCAGTGGCACAAATATAAACATGAAAAACAGTTTACTTTAGTGTCATTTAAAGTCAGATCATTGCTAAAACGTTACTGACATGAAAAACCATCATAAAAGGTTTTAAGTAAAGTTGTTGGTCTACTCTTGAGATGAAGAAAAAAAAAAAAAGGTCATTATGAACTTGAATCAACTTTGTGAAACTAGATGGACCTGCGTGATACAAATGTGCCAGAGGGTATCAGCCAGATACTACAGCACAAGTAGTCTGCTTACAGTACATAATAATCTCATAGTTATTCTCTTAGCTATTTGTGTCTAAGGTTTTCCTCACCCTCTGTACAGG
Organism: Trachurus japonicus; assembly: GCF_045865225.1. NCBI lineage: Eukaryota > Metazoa > Chordata > Actinopteri > Carangiformes > Carangidae > Trachurus > Trachurus japonicus. Next base: position 7,007 of record NW_028220040.1, on the reverse strand, counting down.
AGCTAAATGTGCTGCGGCCCAAAGCGGGGTTCCGTCTCTGGCTGACAGCAGAAGTCCACCCCAGGTTTCCTCCTATACTGCTGCAGTCCAGCCTCAAGATCACTTATGAGGTACTCACACGCATTCACCATCACACACAAACAGGTGTAAAAACAGTAACGAACAGTAATGAAGTTTAATGTTTGGTTGCATTGATCTCACTCAAATCGCACCAAATTACACACAAGCCTCACAGTTCTGGAGGCCTACTGTGCAAAAATACTTTTCCATCCATTGTTTTTTCTCACTTTTTCAAACTTGCTCCTTAATTTCACCCAGTATTGACTGCAGGTTTCTGTGAAGCTCTAGAGGCAACACTACTACTATGTCAAACCCTAGGATAAACAGTCCAGTGCATAATTACACCAAGACTATTTTGATCTACACCGATCCCATAGTAAGATTGGATATCGGCCCAGAGATATTGACTAAAATAGCCAGATCAGGCTGGATAATGGGGCTGATCCATGATGCCGATCTATTCACATCAATTCTCTGTTTGTGACACGTGCTGCATCATGCGTCAGCAGTAGGGCTGCCACGATTAGTCGACTAGTCACGACTACGTCGACTATTAAAATCGTCGACAACTAATTTAATAGTCGATGCGTCGTTGTTTTGTTTTGTTTACTTTGTTTTTCTCTCAAAACTGCTGCCGCACCTTCCACACACGCACCCGCCGCCGCAGCCGCCCACCACACACACATGCACTCACTAGGTGTTCTCTCTCTTTTCTCTCTCTACCTGTCTTGTCCCTCATCAAGCGGCACCGGTGTAGCCCCCCACCCTCCGTCCCTCCCCCGCCGCCGTCGTCGTCGTCGTCGTCGCCGCCACTGCCGCCACCACTCCTCTCCCTCTCCCTCTCTCTCTCTCCTCTCTCTCTCTGTCATTTTAAATGAGAAGCGCTACTAGCAGTTTTAAGTCACGGACTGAAAAACAGCCGTTCGTCATTTAAAAATAAAACCGCGGACTTTGAGACTGTTGGAGAACTAGAACGTTACCGCGTCTGGTCACAGCGTCCTGGTCACGTAATGAGCGCTCATCTTAACGAGCAAGTCTTCTCTCCCGGCGTAAATCTACGTCAATATTTTCCGGTAGCTTCTCATCACAGTCCGCACCTTGCAGACTTTGAGCTGCACCTCAGCTTCACTTGTTTTCATTTGACAGTTTCACACAGAACTTTCTGGTGGAGTCTTTCCATGTTTCTCCTTCTGTGACAGTAAAAAGGCACATTTACATTTTTTCAGACAAGACGATTGTCTTATAAACTATTCAATTTTTTTTTTAACAGAACGACTAGCCTATTATTTACACTGAGCACAAGTTATATTTGAATATAGGCCTACCAAAACTTTATTATTGTGAATAATTCCTTAGTTTCAGGTGTCTACCTCATTTTATTTAAATGCCAGAGACAAATGAAGGAAAGAAAAACCTATAAAACCTTTAAGTATTTATTTTGGTGTTGTTTAGGCCAGTGCCTTATCTTTATTTTACTGAGCTGTTTGCACTTTATGCTACAGTTAAAGCTGCATATTTCATTAAAAGTTTAATGAACTATCATCTTAATTGTCTTTATTTTTAGTTAGCATATACCTTAAACACTTCAAGCTGAAAGCTAATGATGGTATATAAGAGCAGCTGCATGCTGGTGCGATAAGCTGTATGTTTTACATTCAATTTACGTCTGATCCGATTAGTCGACTAATCGAAAAAAATAGTCGGTGACTAGTCGACTATCAAAATAATCGTTTGTGGCAGCCCTAGTCAGCAGCACGTGTTGCATGCTGGTAGACATCAAACACAGCAACAACGTTTTGCAAAGTTAGGAAAGAATTGTTTAAAGGGATACTTCACCCAAAATCGATAATTCACCAATTTTCTACTCACCGTCATGCCAAGGAAGGGTTTGGAGAACTTTCGGAGTCATCAAAACGCTTTTGGAGTTCCAGGGTGGGTCCAGCTGGCAACGGATTTTCATATAATGGCGGTGGATAGTGCTAACTTTTGAAAAGTCCAAAACACACATTATGAAACATCCAAATACCGCCATACTGCTCGTCTGTACTACTGACCCAAGTGTCCTGAAGCCACAACATGAAAAAGTTGTTTGGAAAAAATTAATTTGATCTCTGTTTTTAGCCTTAGCAGCTCCCAGTGGTTCTGTTGATGTTTGTGCGCATGCGCAAGATTTGCTGCAAGATGTTCGTTCGCCGTTGTAAACCATTGGATGTATGATGTAAACACTTAAGAACATCTTGCAGCAAATCTCGCAGCAAATCTCGCTTATGGTCAGTACGGACGAGCAGTATGGAGGTATTTGGATGTTTCATAGTATGTGTTTTGGACCATTCAAAAGTGAGCACTATCCACCGCCATTATATGAAAATCCGTTGCCAGCCGGACCCCAAAAACCCCAAAAGTTCTTCCTTGGCATGACAGTGAGTAGAAAATTGGTGAATCATCGATTTTGGGTGAAGTATCCCTTTAAGTCAAGCCTGATGCTTTCACTCTCTTCCACATAGCAAGGTATCCACAAGTTTCCGAACGTCATCTATGGTCAAAACTGGCTTCCGGTTTTGCCGGTTTAGTGGAATTGTACGTTTATGTTTCCATGGTTTTCAGTCGTTGTCATAGTTGCGGTAAACGCATGGATCTATTAACACTGGCTTTTAACACGGATGTCAATTTGTGTGATATCCACTGTTTGAAGCTGGTTTGATGATCCATGCGTTTTACAGATTTTCATGGGAAAAAAAAAAAAAAAAAAGAAATCCATGCATTTACCGCGACTACCAAAACCATGGAAACGCAAACACAAAATTCCACCGGAAGAGCAAAACCGGCAAAACAGGCTACGTTTTTGACGTTCGGAAAAAGGTGGATACAGTTAATTAACTCAACAGTGGTATCAGATCAGTATTGGGTATCAGCCGATGCGCTTAACCCAGGTATCAGTATCAGCATTGGGACTGAAAAAGACAAATCTTTGCACCCATAATTGTGACTGTAAAAGGCTTGTACAAGGCTGATCTGCAAGATTGCTATTGGGAATGATTACAGTGTTAATCGCAATAAATGTGAGTTAACAGTGTATGACATTGTATGCCACAACCACTACACACACACGAAACATGACACATCCTCCACAATGACCCTCTTATACAATGAAAAATGGATCTGTTAGCAAATATTCCATTATTAAGCCACAGGTCAAACAGTCATATTCCAGCTACATGGAGGCAGAATGCAGTACCTCTAAGGTGAATACACAAAGCGTGTAGAGGATGAATGTGCAATGTTAAAAGATAAGCACGTCCTTGCAAATCGCTTTTACGTAAGTTGATAACATATGTAGTGAACTTGCCAACTTTTGTACACATGCATTACTGAGAGTGTGTTACTGAGATCTCCAGATGGGGTTACCAAATGTTCAGCAAAAGTGAAAAGCTGATCTCAACGTATACTCATTGTTTTTATCATAAAAGAAGCATGTGTTGCCTGAGGAAATACATGTACACAGAACCGTTTAGAGATGCAGTTTGTGTTGACGCATGTAGAAAATGTGAGAGAGAAGCCTTTTCAAACATGTTTAATGCCTTTCCTTTATCCCTCCCTGTCTGTGTGTCTGTCCTGCTTTTCTTTTCCCATCCCCAGGCTCCTCCGGGGTTGAAGAAAAATCTGATGAGGACATACGAGTCATGGACTCCTGAGCAGATCAGTAAAGGTTTGCTTCTCCTCTCCTCTCCTCTCCTCTCCTCTCCTCTCCTCTCCTCTCCTCTCCTCCTCTCTCCTCTCCTCTCCTCTCCTCTCCTCTCCTCTCCTCTCCTCTCAAATACTTGTCTAAATATATATTTTATCAAGCCACTTATTGTTTCAAATCTTGTCTCATTTTTATTGTGATTAAACATTTTGAATTATGCTGAAATTAGTATCTTTAAGTACATCCTACATCCCAGAATTTATCATCTGTGTCAGCCTTTTGAGACCACTAATAAGTACATGCAGCTAATGAGCTGCCCCTAAGCTTCAAGAATTTGCGCTTTGTTTTTAACACCAGTGGGTACTGCATTTCAGTTTTTGTCTTACTTACACTACTAGTGATAGCACAGTTGTATTGGCTTGGGCTATGAGCTCTGTGACATCCCAGTAAACAACATCTGTAAAAAAAAAAAAAAAAAGAAAATACAGAATGCTTGGTCTTCCTGTTAACCATCAGTTATATCCTGTTTGATGAATCACAAAAGACAGCTAACCGCTCTCCATTGCTATAAATTACAGACGCTCTGATAATGATTGATTATTGTAATTACTTGGCCTGTGACATGTTATTTGTTATTTGGGTACAGGAGGAGTCCTGGCCAGAGCTCAGTCTCTGTTCTGTCTGGCCTGGTTCCATGCTGTCTGCCAAGAGAGACGCAACTACATACCACAGGTAAAATCCACAAACACAAATATGAACCAGAGTAATGTTAGCATAGCAGTTTCTGTACCCACACATTTTCATTTCAAGGCAGCAAATCTAAACTAGAAAATTTCCTCTCGGGAAATTTTGAATGGGCCACGGGAGCTACTGCGGGTTGTGCCATCTCTGTCAACATGGGAATCAAACCCACGATCTTAAGGTCAAGACAGAGCTGATCAGACAGACACATGATCATCTTTCTATAAGCACTGATATGGAGGAGCTGTAACCACATTAGGTTAACTGTGTGTGTGTGTGTGTGTGTGTCAGTGTGTGTGTGTGTGTGTGTGTGTGTGTGTGTGTGTGTGTGTGTGTGTGTGTGTGTAACTGTAATCACATGAAGCTGGCTCTAGAGTCTGTGTGTGTGTGTGTGTGACTGACTTGACACATAGTTAGTTAGTAGCTGCATCCTGTGTCAGTCTGATTTAGCTGTGTCTGTGTTTATAAACATTTAAACGAGCGCCAGGTGGATTGTTTATGAAGTTAACGAGCTCTGGCCTGAGGATCAAAGAGGTTACCACGGCGATAGGGGCCCCCGCAGGCTGAGACAGACAGAAACGTGGAGAAAAAGAGCCATTTTCTGCCTCTAAACCGGTCTCACAATTAGGCATAGCATGACAAAACGGTAACTCCTATCAGAACAAAACACAGATCAACGTTGCTCTAAGGACTTACTGAAAATTTCGGTACGATTTGGTGTTTCTACAGTAAATATTTTGGCGACGCTGGCAGTTTTAAAACATTAGGCCGTTCTGCTCCTCTCAGAAAATATTTGTATTGGACTCAATGAGGAGCAGGGACAGACGTGGCCGCACTCAGAGGCTGATTCTGTAAGTTCTGTAAGTCTCTCTGATATTTTGAGCACATGACATGAGAGATAACAAGTTTGTCTTACAAATTCTGAAAAAATTATGTCTGTAGAGTGTAAATTGTGGCCGTGCTCACAGTTTATCCAGAAAAAATACAGAATGTTTCTTCACTCTCTCCCACTCTAACTGATGATGTCACGCACTCTGACACGAACATTCTATGCAATACACACCCATTATAAACTCATAATTTCTCCAAAAATGATCATGGTCATTGATCAGGGATTGATCAAAAACTATATGACCTATCAAAACGTGGAGTAATACGACAATACACAAGACTTGTGTCTACTGTTTAAAGTTTAAATGGAGTCTCTAGGTGAAAGTATGCCTGAGCAGTAGACTTTTGTTAAACTCCAATGATTGGTCTTTTTCGCTCTTTTTTTCCCGCCCGTCCCATTGACTTACATGCAAAAATTTTGCGCAGTAAATCGCGACTTACGTCGCGAATAATTCGTACACTGTTGAGAAAAGTAATAGCACACCGATCCCGATCAGGACGCATATTTTGATATATAATTTGTCCTGCAACTCTTCGAGTTGCAGGACAAGTAGCGAACCGAAAGTTGGCCGGAAGTGGAAAAATAACTAGAAAAAGCATTTCCAAGAATGGAAATGGTGTGACTGCTGACAGCAACTGAACGCTGTTGCAGAATTAGCAAATAGTGCAAGCTGTGATCACCATACAAATGTTTGACCAAGGTCAGAATCGAACCCACATCCTCATAGTTATTAGACTTCCACTGTGCCTCTAGGCCACGGTGCACACACAGTTGCAGAGACTGTTGTCTGTTAATGATCTGCACACTGTCAACATCAAGAAAGCTTGAGAGTCAAGCTTGAATGACTTAGAATGAAAATGTCTGTGAATTTCAGGCTGAGCACTAACCATATGGCCACAGAGAACCTGAGTTACAATGAGCTTTATACTATGAGGAATCAAAGACTGTCCAATGACAGCTGAATAATTGGAATCAAAAGTCAAGCAATGAAGTGAAAAGACTGAGGCAGGAATCGAACCCATGACCATATGATCACTAAACCTTTACTCTGCCACTCGGCTACAGAGAGCACACTGCTTTCAAGACTGTTGTCATTCATTGTAATGTGATGATGTGCTGCAAACTGGTACGAGTAATCAAGGAGATAACAAACACCTGTAACCAATTGAAGGCGGGGGAGGAGAGCAGAATTCAACATAACATAACAAGAGTTCTTCCCTTGGATTCGAACCAGTGATCTTAGGGTTGGCAAGCATGCACCCTAACGCCTACACTACAGTGGAGTTGTGAAGAAGAGAGGTTGAGACTTTGATGAATGTGAGATTTTTTGTGAAAAAGTTAAATATTTTAAAAAGTATAAATAGTTAAAAAGAGAAAAGTAATGCCGATAAAGTTCAAAAAAAGCTGCACGTTTTGATATATGAATTGTTGAAATAGCACAAAGTATGAAGGACTAGAAGAAGACCGTAAAAAGGCGGAAGAAAATGGCCAAACAGAAGAACAAAGCAGTCACACTAACTAGGAAAAAATCCACACAATAACAGTAGTGCCCGGGCTTTGCCCGGGCACTGGTCCCTGCAGCTATTTCATAGCTGTAGGGATCAGTGCCCGGTGCGATTGCCCGTGGCCCTA
>NW_028220039.1:0-41145 GCF_045865225.1 Trachurus japonicus | reverse complement strand
CAGCAGAAGTAAGTGACCCGGTCGTTTTGGCCAACTTCTTGTCAGTCGATGGAGTTAGCAGTCCCCGCCCTCGTCCCTACGTCACCACATTCACGCGCATCCCTTGGCTGCACACACAGCCCTTCATGCCGTTCTCTCTCCTCATTGGATAAAGGTAGGAAAGTTTTCTCCTCGGCTTACAGCAGAGCAGACTGACTGACAGACCCGGACCAAACACTCTATGTAAGTGATTCCCATCAGAAGATATAACTATTTACAACACAAATATTCCGCTGACTTCTGCTTTAAGGTAAAAATCTTGCATTGTTCTTCTTTAAATGAGATGATTCAGCAGTGGTTATTTGTTAAAGCTGACCCAAACCCTTTATTTTGTGCTGGCTCAGAAAAAGATTAGAAAAACTAGATAATCTGTCTGTGTGTGCTTGAAAGAAGCAGCACCTGGTGGAAATATGTAAATTCAGCATGTGTCTATGAAACTTCTCTCCCAACAAACACACACACATCTAACTGCCATATTAAGGGCATATGTAGGACAAAACGACATCAATCATGTTTTTAATGATGGGAGGCTGTGGGTGGAGGTTGTGTGGCAGGTTGTGGGCCAGGACCATCTCCCAGGCATCCACCAGATGAACGTTCAGTCCTTTGAAAATGGCTCTGAGCACCTTATCACCCTGCAGAGAGTACCAGTCGCTGTTGGTCAGTGTAACATCAAGCGTCAGTGCTTTTGGGTTTGCAGTGCGGATGATGACCACTGTGTCTGGAGCTCTGTCCAGCAGCCGCACCACCGCCCTGCGGATGCTTTGCAGCCTGCGGATGTATACCTCAATGGGGTAAGTGCCGAAGTGAGCCCAGATACCAAAAACTACAACGGTGCTTCTGCCTCCAGTTAAACCGTCTAGTTCATTGGCGATGTAACGGAACTGGCTGGTGGGAATCTCAGAAGAGCGGAGAGGAGGACCATGGCAGCGGTACGTCACCAAGGTGTTGCGTGCATCATGTAAAGCCATGAAAGGTCCAGCTTGCTTCGCACTGTGCAGGTTGAACTGAATGAGATCTGGAAGCATTCAACAAGAAACGTATTAATTCACAGTGAAAATAATATCAAACAGACAAAATACCTGCAGATCAGGTACCTGGTAGTGCTGTAGTGAGGTGTTCGAACCACTGTCTGACGGTGGAGTCTCCATAAAGGTAGACCTGCATGCCTCTCAGACAGTCACCAATGGTGGAGGTGTTGAATTGTTGAACCTGGGCTCCCCTCAGTGCTCTCCAACTTCCTTTGTAGTAATAACCGGCGTGTCCAGACTTCACATCACTGATGTTCACTTCTGCTGATGCTGGACATGAGAGGAAGTGTGAAGGATACAGAGGTTAGTAAGTCTTATTTTTTTTTATTTTAATTTTAAAATCAGCCAACAGTGTCTAAACCTCCCCATGCCCATCTCTCCCTCTGTCTCCAATATGTATCGTTTCTCATTATCTGCATTTATTGGTCCTACTTCCTTTCTTTCTTCTTCCTAGGAAGTCCTACTTCCCATGCATAATTAGTGAAAAAAACACAGAAATGTTCAACCCCATGCCAGATTACTCAACTCCAAAGACATGGGGGGCACAATAAGCAAAAAAACTTTTAAACTAAGAAAAAAAATTTCTACCAAACCAACGTTTGCAACTTTCACCAAAATGTTACCCCAATACTGCTGAAACTTATGTCCACTTAAACTCATTACAAATTATGAAGTCCATCACACATCACATCAAAATCTGTAAAACGTATTAAACCTATCTCATCTCATCTCAGAAGAATAAGAAAAATGCTTTTAAGCAAGGAGTCGCCTCTGACTTACATATGGCCACTAAGGAGTTGAAAACTGAAATTTTAAAAGCTAAACAGACATACAAGTCTAAACTTGAAGATAAGATGGCTGCAAATAACCTTGGCTCAGCTTGGTCCTGCATGAAAACAATTGCGGGCATCCAGAGTCAAGGGAATAACAGCCATGTTTCCTTAGAGGGTTTTAAGTGTTGATTGTGAGCTTGCCAATGCTCTTAACTGCTTTTACACTCGTTTTGATAACACAGATTTTTGTCTGAAGGTTCAGGAACTTCAACACAAACTTAGGAACAATCAACATTTTAACATCACATGTAGAGATGTTAAAATGTTTTTTTACAAAACAAAAGTCAACAAAAGTCAAGGCCCAGATAATATCTGTGGATGCTTGATTAAATCTTGTACAAAAGAGCTGAGTCCCATATTCCACTACATTTTTAATAAATCCTTGCAGACACAATATGTCCCAAAGGTCTGGAAGGATGCTATAGTGGTCCCAGTACCTAAATCTAGTGGCCCCAAAATTTTTAATGATTTTAGACCAGTTGCTTTGACCTCAATTTTAATGAAAAACTTTGAGAAACTGGTAAGGTCAGAGATCTTAAAAATCACTAAAAATGCTCTTGACCCCATGCAGTTCGCCTACAGGCCACACAGGGGAGTAGAGGATGCCACAACCACCTTGCTCGACCTGCTCTTTAAGCATCTGGAGGGAAGTGGATCTCATGCTCGAATCCTTTTTATTGACTTTTCATCTGCTTTTAATACCATCCAACCACACATTTTGGCCAAGCGCCTTTTAGAACAATTCAATTTTAATTCTAATCTTGTAGGCTGGATTTTGGATTTTTTAACTAATAGGACACAGAGAGTAAGGGTGAACGGGGTCCTGTCTGGTCAGTTTCATAGCTCCACAGGCTCCCCACAAGGATGCGTACTCTCTCCACTTCTGTTCGTTCTTTATACAAACATGTGCCAGAGCAAATATCAAAACAGGACTATTATTAAGTATGCAGATGATTCCGTTATTGTTAGTCGGCTCCAAAAGAATGAAAGAGGCCATGGCCCTATAGTTGATGACTTTGTGCAGTGGTGTGAAGAGTCACATCTTCAAATTAACATATCAAAAACAAAGGACATGTTAATTGATTTTAGCAAACAAATCCACACATATGATGCCACAACAATAAGAGGTCAGTTAGTGGAATGTGTGGAATCCTACAAATATCTTGGGACTATCATTGATTTTAAAGTGAACTTTCAAGAGAACTGTGAAACTGTGTGTAAAAAAGGACAACAGCGTCTGCACTGTCTGAGAAAACTGTCTTACTGGAATGTTGACAGAACGAGAATGATTCTTTTTTATCGTGCTTTTATTGAGTCCATTTTATCCTTTTCTTTGGTGTCATGGTTTGGAAGCCTTTCTACTAAAAACAAGAATGCATTGAATCAAATTGTGAAATGGTCAAGTAAGCCGATAGGTGAGCCACAGCTGAACCCTTCTTCCCTGTATACCAGACAGTTACAGCGGATAGCCACGACCATTTTAAATGATAGTTTACACCCTTTGCACAGTGAATTTCAGTTTCTTCCCTCTGGGCGGAGGTTGTCAGTCCCATACTGCAGAACAAAACGTTATAAAAACAGCTTTGTTCCAGCTGCAGTAACACTGGTAAACAAGCTGTAGTTTTCACAAAAGCTGCACAAGTCACTTTTCGGAGCACGATGTATCCCCTTTTTTATCTCATTAATTTTATTCATTCTTAACTTGGAGGAAATTTTGCTCTTGGTGTTTTAAATTCTTTTTTAGTTTCATGTTTTTTACTTCTTACTTCTTATATTTATTTCACGAACTGCAGCACTTTCTGTCGAGCCGAAGCTGTCTCTTGTTTTATGTGTATGTGTTCTTTTTAAATGTCCTGTTTCTGATTTGATTGTTCGTTTTCTGTTGCTTGTTTAACTCTCGACTGCAAAACCAGTTTACCCTTGGGTATCAATAAAGTAACCTGAACCTGAACCTGAACCTCATCAACATTGATTCTGTTTGCACGAAGCTTCCTGCCTGATTTACCTCTAACAACCTGTTGTATATTTAAAGTAGAACACAGTGATCATTATTGTAAAAATACTGCTTTACCTGTTGTATTTGGCAACACAGTGACACTGGCAGGTCCTGAAGCCTTAATAGAGCGTTTCATGTTGACTTTACTGATGGAAAATGGAGTGAACATAATAACATGGGTTACAGCAGACTGCTTGATTTGTGCTGCTTCAAAAATTGTAAATCCATTTTAAAGGGGAATCGCCATTTTCTTTTACAATCTGGACCTTATTTCTAGCATAAAATATCATCATTTACTCACCCAGATAATTTTGGTGTCATTACAAGTAATTCCGACAAAATTAGATCCAGCCGAGAGCCGTGTATATCCGTGTAATGCGAGTACACGGGGCAGATAACACATTATCTGCATCCAGGGTCTGTAGGTTGACCTACTAACCTCTGACCTGGATGATATCATCTCTGAACGCGGCACAGCCTGTTGCTACGGTTCGGTTCTGCACGTTTCCGACTTGTCAGAAAAAAATGAGCAGCTGGACGAAGTTCAGCTTCCACAGGCTTCCTCTCTGCAGCAAATAATGTGTTATTTAGATGCTGCATTCCGGTGCCCTAGAGACTCGCATTATACAGATATACGCGGCTCTCGGCTGGAGCTAATTTCGTCGGAACGACCTGTAATGACACCAAAGTTATCTGGGTGAATAAATGATCGTATTTTATGCTAGAAATTAGGTCCAGATTGTAAGAAACGGCAATTCCCCTTAAAATATGCACATCTACTAGCTATAGGTAATACTCTACTGTATACATGTATTCCAAATTAAGATTAGGACTAAAATGAAGATACACTTTCTTGATCCCAGGCTGGGAAAGGACTGTGTTACAGCAGCAAGCAAATAACACACAAAACACAATACAAATAGAAAAATACGACCAATAGTTAGAATAAACAAAAAGAAACGCAATTTTGAATAACAAATATACACAAATTTATACATAATGTTAAAGCAGATATCAGTGGAATGTTTTTGTTAATATAAGTCCTAAATAGTCCTATTTTCCGTCAGCAATCACTTACATGAAGTATTTCAGCCTAAACACGAGTCTCTCCGTCACTCTGCTCTGCTGTAACCCGAGGAGAAAATTTTCCTTGTGGGATACAAGTGTTATCCAATGAGGGGAGAGAACGGCATGAAGGGCTGTGTGTGCAGCCAAGGGATGCGCGTGAATGTGGTGACGTAGCACGAGGACCAATTGATGCCTGACAAGGGCGGGGGCTGCTAACTCATGGTGCGTTCAAGGAAACTCGTACTTTGTGTTTTTCCTTCCTGTGAAGTCATACCAGTTCGATCTGGTACGAGTTCACGGGTCGGAAGTTACGAGTGGCCGTTATAGGGAACTTTCACAGACAACAGGACGGTAAAAACACGAGCTACGGGTTACCTGGAACGCTACCAAGTCGTAGTTGTGACTTGAAGCTGTAACTTACGGTTTCAAAAGCCTGCCTTGAACACAGCATTAGCCGAAACGGCCGTGCCACTGATATCTGCTTTAAGATGTAAAATCATTCAAAAAAAAAACTGTCGTATGTGCCTCTCTACTCCCTCACCTTTGAAAAAGCTGCTCCTCCTTATAAGCCGTGAGATTTCTTCTGAACCCTCCCATAGAGTGTGTGACCCTGGTGTCACAGCTCAGCTTCTTTGGCTTGTAGCAGAAATACGGTTCATCTGTTTGGAGGTCAGTGTAGTTGCACAGCGGCTGCTGGGTCGGATGCAGACAGATGTTACAGGTGGTCCTCTCAGACACCGAGCCTGAGCGGAAGGTGCTTTGAAAGTAGACCCTGTCTGGCTGTTCCCTGGTCAGTCTTTGCAGGACGGTTACAGCCTCACCAGGGTGAACCAGTGTCACCTGATGGGATAGAGAAACAGAGCTTTCACTGAGAAAACAAGCACAGGCCTCGAGAGGGCATGCGGTTCAATTTGAATAAAGACTTACAACAATACTGAACTTGAGTTTTTTGCATCACCTCAACCTCAGCGCTCCCCTCCCAGAGCAAAGAGAACACAGTAGAATAGGAGCCATTGAGGTGATCCTCCATTTTCCCAGCCACACCTGCACCAAGCTCCCGATTATGTAGACGGCTGACTAAGAAGTCCCCCCCAGATTGCTTGGCTTGGCCTCGGAAGTCGTACATTTTAATCATAACCTCCAGCTGATCTCCTACATGCCACTGTCCACCTCCCTTCTTTGGGAGAAGTGTGAAGGTGCTGTGAGCAGGATCGCTGGTCTGCTCCAAAGAAACCAGAGCTGCAGTTTCAGGCCACGCAATGGAGTCCAGTATGAGGTCCTCTTCCTGAGCGTCCTTCGTGGTCAGTGGCTTGAAGGTGCAGAAGCCATGATGCATGTAAGGGTCGGTTAAAACTTTTGGAAGGATCATGGTGGAGTTGACTTCATGCTGAAAGTGAGGTGGAGAGAAAGTATTGGAAACAAATTAGTCCAGTCATTTTATGAAAAAAGGTTGAACAAATTGCAACAGAAGCAAACTCAACTGATTTTGTATCCTCAATATGTCCTGAGTGAGGGAAAAAAAAGCCCAGAAGAATCCCATTAGGGGAAAGTTTCGAAAAAGGTCCAAATATATCCAATTTATACGGCTATTAATTATTTTTCTCATGTGAATAGGGTAACATTTTTAACCTTTAGATATCTCCATGAAAATTGCTGAGTTGATTACTTACATTAAGACAAACAAAAAATGTATTACAAGTTTTTTGAAATTCTTTGTTAACATGAGAAAATTTGCATAAATTCGCATAAATTCCACCGTTTTGACGGCACATGTATATATAAAGGTGCTGTGGTGGTACCGGCATGAAAATTGGAATGAGTTGACTCCTGAGGTCAACCGACAAGAAATCACTTTAAATTTCAAGATGACTGCAAATTTTCAAGGTAGCCACATCCTTAGTAGAGCAGGTATGACATTATGTATGGCTAATTTGCATATACAACACCTGATCTAAACATTGGGTATAGCAGGTGAAAATGTCTTGTTCAGTCTTGTTAACATATAACAGTTAAAAAACGTAATATTAAGGTCTGAATGGAACCCAACCCATTTAGGCTATCAGGTGTTGTATGTATGCAAATTAGCCATACGTAATTTGATTATGCACCGTTTGCTCATACCTGCTCTACTAAGGATGTGGCTATCTTGAAAAATTGCAGTCATCTTGAAATTTAAAGTGATTTCTTGTCGGTTGACCTTAGGAGTCAATAATTTTCAAGCTGGTACCACCACAGCACCTACATGTGCTGTCAAAACGGTGGAATTTATGCAAATTTATGTGTGACAGTTGAGGGTCCTGTCACTATGCCTCCAATTGATCATGCGCCCTGGCTACTTGGCCAAGAGGATGTCCCTTTGGGTGACTGGCAAGCGTGCCTGATTCTTACCCGGGAGGTGTGGGTTCAATCCCTGCCCGGGCCGTCTTCACCTTGCCATATGCAAATTTGCTCATGTTACCAAAGAATTTCAAAAAACTTGTAATACATTTTTTGTTTGTCTTAATGTAAGTAATCAACTCAGTAATTTTCATGGAGATATCTAAAAGTTAAAAACTTAACCCTATTCACGTGAGAAAAATAATTAATAGGCGTATAAATGGGATATATTTGGGTCTTTTTCGAAACTTTCCCTAATGGGATTCTTCTTCTTCTTTTTTCCCCTCACTCAGGACATGTTGAGGATACAAAATCAGTTTAGTTTGCTTCTGTTGTGATTTATTCAATGTTGACCCCTTTTTTGGCCTAAAATTACTGGACTAAATGAGCCAGTGAGGAAGATGTTTCCTGCCACACAGTATGAAATTACTGTTAGTCACTTGTGGTGTTGAAGTTTTGCATTCACACTGGACTGAACTACACTAAGCCGGGATTTTTCTCCCCCGACTCTTCTGGTAAGGTACACACACAGTATGTGTATGTGTTTGCATATGGGCTGTAACCAAGGGGGCAGTTGTCAGTCTGAGAAGTGAAGCTCACTTCCGTGTTCAAAAAACTGCAATCCCCTCGGCTTCCTCTGGGGGCTGGTGTCAGAAGGGAGCATTCTCCGATTGACCCCCATGTTAAAATCGCCGACTTTACATCCTCAATAAACATGATCAAAGCCTGGTGTCAGAACGTTTTTTGGTCTCAATCTATAGTTTCTACCCCCGCACACACTCTGAGGGGGGTGAATTTTTTTTTAACTCTATAGTTTTACTGTTATTAGGTTAAAACTCTAGCCAATTAGGGCGCGGAAACGTTGAGTGACAGGTCCGAGCAGCTCCGTGTACAGCTGCTTCGAGGCCAGTGGGCGGGTTCTCGGCCGGCCAATCCAACATGGCGCTGTTCAGGCCGCCATATTTGATTCACAAAAACGACTCCCCAAAACCAATGGGTGACGTCACGGGTGCTACGTCCATTCTTTTTACAGTCTATGGCTGTAACTCACTGAAACAAGCTTTACAGGAACCTTGATGTTTGTTTCTGAAGAATTGGTTTAGCAGCATTTATGAATGAAAATAATTAAACAAAACAAAAAATAGCTATCAATAGCTGTAGGATTTGGTGTTGAGTAGAAAAGAATAAAGATGACAAGGTTTTCTTTGGTTGATATTATGAACATAAGAGGATTGCCTTGCATTACTTTATTCTTCTTGTTGGGGGAAAAAGTCACACAAAAAACACAAATTCATTTAAAACTAAACCTATTTGTGTAAACATACAAACCTGAAACTTAATTGTTAATAACACATATTATGTTAAATTTACTTCACCTCAGATTGGCTTTTTTCAAAAGGGCAGGTCCTCTCCTCTAAGATGATCTCATGTAGCACATAGATTAAAACGAACGCAGCCAGTAACAGGAAGATGACTCCGTACTTCGCGTCCCTTCTTTTACAAGCTTGGACCATCCTGATCAGGAATCTGTCTTCACTTATTCTGTGGCTACTGCAGCCCACTGTGACCAGTTAAACTGGAACTGGAATTAAAAAAATCAAACAAAAGAAAGTTGTAACACAAAACTTGTTCTTACGAAATAGGTAATGTAAAACTCAAACTGAAAAATCCTCACTATCCAAATAGTTTGTCGTGTCTGTCTGGCTCCTTGGCACTGTAGGACCAAAATAATAATAATAATAATAATAATAATAATAAATAATGAAGTCACATCGTGGAGATGTAAATAATAATGATCAGACCGGAGATGGAGGTGAGTTGAGTCCATTTACTCTCCACACAACAAAAACACTGAACACACAGGTTGCCAAGTAACCCGGAACCGGCATCTCCTCTGGGGATGCGAAGTAACCATGTTAGCTCTATCTCTTAAAGTTACAAGACCTCCGGTACCTGGGTGAATGTCTTTACCATCTTCCCTATCGTGGGTCACCACATAGGCCCCCCCAGAATTCACCCACACGGAAAAATAATGCAAACTAATGCAACTAATTAAAAGTTGGCACACAATGTCTGACAGCAGATTTCTGTTTATTCTGAGACAAGATTGTTCATTGATGTAATTGACAGCGCCAGCATGAACAAGTAATTACAGTATCAAGATGGAGAGCATGAGAAATGGTATTAGTAGGAATAGTGCCTTCATACATTCTTCCTCCCCTCTACCTCCACCCCCTCCCTCCTCTGTCCCTCCCCTACTCTCTGCTGCATCTCCAGTCATCTGTTAGACATTCTGTTTATTTGCTAGAGATAATCTCCCCGCTAAGATTGACAAGAGCTGCACAAATATGCGGATATTTGAGATGCGTGTGACCTGTTCATTTGTCAACTGGTCTTGCTTGTATGTAAATGCTGGTAAGACCAAGCACACCTTCCTTTCATCCAGATCTCTAATAGTGAATCCACAGTCTGCCGTCACTTCGTCTCCAGGACACAAATAACTGTGGAAACCCTGAGCTCTGTGTAATAAACATATCATTGCACTCCCACCGTAAGCATCAGAGATGAACATAATCAATCCTGATGGAGCAGCTGCCACAATATATTGTACAGTATTACTAGCATGATAATGACTGTATAATTCGGTCCTTGCATCCTTGTTTGTAGCTTTCTGCAAAGCATTCTCTGAGCAGTCAATAACCCAAGTCGTGTTAGAGAAATGCTTCTTAAAAACCCGTGGCATAGTAGCTTTTATCGTATCACGCAGCAGCCATCTGTCCAGTATGTCATTGTTTTGCTAACCTGACTGACAGACACTTTAAAGTGTCTCGCTACATCAGCGGTAACTAAATTCAGTTTAAGTTTCATTAGTGTCAATAGAATTTAGTCAGACACAAGATTCTTGAATTCAAGCAGTGGAATCCTTGTGTACAGTAAACTGTCACTGACATTTTCACATCGTCACATCATGATGGGTCCTTTGGAGTAAATATGGTTATCCATGGCAGGGTCTGCCCACTGTGTTTAGACATCCTGGAGAGTCTTGCAGGAGGTGTCACGTTACGGAATAGCAGGACCCAAATGAAGACTCAATTTGCAAAGAGCAACCAAGTGTTTATTTAGGAAAAAGGTAAATAAAAGGTAATCAAATGGCGCTACTGAGAGGGCGACGTCGCGGAGTTCACAGAGTCAAGTGGCTTGTTTGTCTGTTTCTCCTAATATTGTACCAAGCTGCGGTAGCAGCACGGCCAACAGACACTGTTTATGACCGGGCGACCCTTCTACGGCTCGGAGAGTGCAGCGCTTTGGGACTTTTTGACCCGAGCACGCTCTTCCCCTACCCGGAGCTAACACGCTACAGCGACCCAACGCCGGGCCGGCAGAAGCCCTTCTCTTTTTTTTTGTTTCTCCACCTGACCTGGAACAACCGCACAAAAAATCCTATGTGTGTATGCACAAATGGCAAATAAAGATTTTGACCTTTGACCTTTGTCAAAGTACAACATAAACAAAGTATTAACAAAAGAGTCAACGAGCCTAAGTCTCGGACAGGGGAAAAAAGAAGGAATCAAAAGTGCAAAAGGAAAATAACAAAGTACTAATCAAGGGACTTACCAAACTGACAAGAAGACACAAAAGGATGCAGGATGGGCAGACATGGAACACGGGAGGCAACACAGGGGATAAACACAGACGATCCAACAAGGACAAAGGGAGACACTGAGGCTAAATACACAAGGGAAGACACAGGTGGTGCAATCAGGACAGGTGAAACACATTGGGTAATCAAACAGGCAGGAGAACACAGGAAGACAAGACAAAAACTTCAAAATAAAGCAGGAAACAACTCTGCCCGTCTGGTGGCATTGAAGTGGGACCTGGCTCTTCAGCCTTCACCACACCAGATTCATCTGCAGGTGATGATGAGCGTTACATGAATGCCACTGACACCAAATAATAACACATTGATAACAAATAATCACACAATAATATCTATAACAACAATCTAAATGATCTATTCCACCCAGTTCCATTCTCCTGAATGTCTGAGAGAGAGGGGGAGGGAGATGGGGGATCAGATGGAGAGAGAGATTAGACTGACCTGTGGCTACTTTAAAAAAGAATGAATTTCTCTCTCAACTTACAACAACATGTTGATGTCCCTTCACACTCCAAGGGACACACACTCAAACTCTGCCCCATGATCTTGGTGTTTCTGACTACAAGGTTTCAATCCTATCTATCCAACCGATCTCAGTTTGTCACTATTAACGACACCTCCTCCCCCCGCCCCAGTCAACCATGGTGTCCCCCAAGGCTCTGTGCTCGGTCCCATCTTCTTCACCATCTACCTACTCCCCCTCGGCCAGATCATACGTCACCACAGACTCAATTTCCACTGCTACGCTGATGATACTCAACTCTATCTCAGCACCTCACCATCCACTCTGCTCCCCCCACCATCTCTGGTCAAATGCCTTCATGCCATAAATACCTGGATGACAACCAACCTACTCCAACCAAACAGCAGAAAAACAAAGCTCTTGGTCGTAGCCCCTAATCCAGTGCTCCAGAAGGTTGGGGATCTCTTCCTCCACATTGACGGCTGCTCAATCACTCCATCCCACGAAATACGCAACCTGGGCATCAACATGGACTCCACCCTCTCCTACCAGTCACACGTCAAATCCATCACCAGGTCTGCCTTCTACCACCTCAGGAACATTTTCCGTCTCCGACCATCACTCTCTAACTCTGTTGCTGAAACCCAGATTCACACTTTTATCTTTTCCCCCCTGGACTACTGTACTGGAGTCCTGTCCGGAGTTCCCAGTAAAACCCTGGACAGGCTCCAGTACATGCAAAACTCAGCTGCCAGGGTTCTCACTTAAATCAAGCCCTGACAGCACATCATCCCCACCCTCATCCGTCTCCACTGGTTCCCAGTCAAATACCATATTTCTTTTAAACTCCTCCTCCTCACTTACAAATACCTCCATACACTCGCCCCCCACTACCTGTCTGACCTTCTATACCATCACACTCCATCCTTGAAACCTGCGGTCCTCGGACATGGGCCTGCTGTCCATCCCTCGCACCAGACTGAAAAGCTTTGGGGACAGAGCCACTCGCTCACTCCGAATATCTGCAATGCCCCAACCCTGGACACCTCAAACCTCAAAACCCACCTTGTAACGCCGCAATATGTAATAATGACGCATTATGTAATAATGTAATAAATCTTCACGTCATTATGTAATAACGCCGCATTTTGTAATAATCTGCCGCATTTTGTAATAAAAATCTTGAACGCAATATGTAATAAACTTCGCCGCATTTTGTAATAAGTTGTTACATTTTGCATCACTTATTACATATTGCGGGTGTTACACTTTTTTATGAAAAAAATGTAATAATTTGGTGCATTATGTAATAAACCACCAAAATGGATGTCTTAATTAGAAAAAACAATAACAATAATACACGCTGCTCCTCCTCCCCGCTGAGCAGAGCGGTCTCCTCCGACAGTGGGTCCCACGCGGATGGTAACCGCTCCGCGTCTCTCCCTCCCCCCTTGCCCACCGACAATAATACGCCCGGGTCATGTTCGTCTGTGGAGGGATGACATGGACCACGGTCCGACTGGAGCTCCAGGCCGGGTCCAGCTCTGCTCCAGCAGCGGCAGGGGCGGCTGGGATCACCGCCCCCGGAGCCGCAGCTGGGGCGAGCTGGCTGGGGGGGATCGAGCTGTGGGATTTCATCGGGCTGATGATGCTGGAAGTGATTTTGCCTCTGATTTTCACCAGATTTAACATTTTATCAAAATTTGCCCAGCTGATCCATTTAAATTACTGAAAAATGATCATCATCTGCAAGCAGCAGCTGTAAAACGAGAACCAGTCCCAGAAGCTCCAGGCCCGGAGAACCAGAGAGGGGGCCCTGCCAGAGCGCTCCCCAGGAATGGTGCATCGCCGCCCGGGTAAAATACGTGAGGGAGAGGGCTGGATGATTTGACGCTTTTTTCAAAACTCCGATCTAAAATATCAGATTATACCACTTTCCCTTGGTCGATTGAGGTCCAGTAAAAAGTATGATGGTCTTTTAACTCTCCTCTAGCCATGTGTGTATTATGATGTCATGTTTTTACACAGAGTCACGTGACCACACGTTTTTTGTCACAAAAAACTGTATGGTAGGACATGGCCATATAAAATGAAAAAAAAAAAAAATGCTCCAGCAAACTATAAGTAAACAAATCAATCAATGTTGGCCCTGTTCAAAGGCAGACATGTGACTGTTCTCATAATAGTTGGAGGAAATAATAATAATAATTATTATTTTTATTTTATTGCAGTTTTTCAACATTTTTATTAAGGATATTAGCGGTCCCTCGCCAAAACAGGCCATGAAAGGGATACATTATAAAAAAATATTGATGAAATTTACACATCATTCATTAGAAGACAACTAACCCTATGCACGAAAAAAATAATAATTGTAATACCTATTTTTACTAGCAGAGGAAGAAGTGAGAGCTGTCTGATAAAGTTTGTGTTATGTTGTTGTATAGTTACGTTGGGTCGGACGCTACAATATCAATAAAAACATGTGCTTAACATTGACGTCGGACGCGAAATAGCCACAGAGCGGAGCCAGTTTCCTTTAACAGATTGTGCCAGATGCGCCAGAGCGCGCACCTCTGTGCCAGGCTCGTGCTCTGCAGCGATTTGTTTATTCATCTTAACAGAGCGCGAGTGAGATTTAACACACACATTCACACAGGCGACACACACATACGGGCTACACATGATACACATACCCACACACACACACATCTGAGGGGCCGAGGCGCCTGCCGAGCGGCAAGGAGAAAAGCGCATCTGGTGGCGTGCCCCTCAGGGAGCACCCAGGTTGAGCACCCTGGGTGCTCAACCTGGTCAGTGGGATAGATAGATAGTTAGATTTGACCGTCCTACTGGTTTTAGAAATTAATTCATATTTATGATTCATGCATGCTGGTATGCTTAAAGTCAGTGTTATTCTGATGGTCCTAATGTCTTTTTTTTTCTAATTAAGACATCCATTTTGGTGGTTTATTACATAATGCACCAAATTATTACATTTTTTTCATAAAAAAGTGTAACACCCGCAATATGTAATAAGTGATGTAAAATGTAACAACTTATTACAAAATGCGGCAAAGTTTATTACATATTGCGTTCAAGATTTTTATTACAAAATGCGGCAGATTATTACAAAATGCGGCGTTATTACATAATGACGTGAAGATTTATTACATTATTACATAATGCGTCATTATTACATATTGCGGCGTTACACACCTCTTCACAGTGATCTTTCCCCATCAGTCTTAACTCAGTCTGTTACTCAGCCTTGCCTTTGTCTGTTTAGTGTTTCCTCCCCTACCCCCCTTTAATCTGTTTCTTTTTTTGGCTGTAAAAAGTGCACACTTGTTAAAGCAGAACTATGCAAGTCGGCCGGAAATAGCTCGCTCCTTCGTTGGTTTCTCTTTTTTTCCCTCTCCAGAGCTCCCCCACAGTTCTGGGAGGCATGTCACTGTCGTTAAAAAAAAAAAAAAAAAAAAACTCGCCGCCACCAACTCCTCCACCCCCCATACACGTGCTTGTGTTTACTGCTGTTTGCTAAGCCCTGCTAACACCGAGCTAACGCTAACACGGAGCTAATGCTAACACCGAGCTAACGCTAACACCGAGCTAACGCTATGCTAACACGGAGCTAACGCTAACACGGAGCTAACGCTAATACAGCCACACACAGGCACAAAGACACAGACATACACACAGGAATAAAGGTTCCAAAACGCGAAGGTGTGTGTGTGTGTGTCATGATGTATTACATTATCTTATAAAAGACCCATGGTGTGTGTATCTGTGTTAGCATTAGCTCCCCGTTAGCCACAAGCTGAACTTCATCAGTAAACATTTCATGTTTCCATGGTTTCCTCCGACTTTCCGAACTCAAACCAATCACGATTCGTGACATGCATGACGTCATATGCGTTCTTATCTCGTACTGCCGTAAGGCAGTTTCTCGCGATACTTCTATCCATTGACGAGATTTGTAACACCGAGACGGACGACTGATCTTGCAAGTGCGGTTTTCAGCCAGTGGGGGGGGGGGGTGAGCGCATTGGCCTAGACCCCATTCACTTCATAACAGGTCACTCAACCATCACAGTGAGCCCAAATCCTGCATAGTTCTGCTTTAATGTATAAAGCAAAGAATAGATAATTACCAGAACAAATAAAGATTTTAAACATACATTTGCAAGGCTAAGCTCAAAACAAATGTGTATTTCTGTTATACAACTATGGCATTCACAAAGCAAGGAACTGAAAAGTTGTAAAAGTAGGTATGTCTCAGTTTAAGAAAAATGTTTAAAAAAGAAAAAAATAAGCACCTACAAAAAAGAAGAAGGAGAAAGAGAAAAAAAGGGGGGGAAAAGATGAGCTGTGTCCACTGTTATTTTGCTTGTTTGTTTAGGCTACTTGTTATAATCATATGCTTCATCATCTTTAATTTTTTTAAATAGTGTATAATACTGTGTTGGTGTTGATATTAAGCCAATTATAACTATATTGTGGCAGGTACTAGTTTCATCATGCATCATCATTTCATCATCAAGTTTCATCCTGCTCCTTTTCATTTATGGTGATTATGTGTACTACATCATGTGTAGGCTACTACATCATGTAACGTAACGTACAAGTATGTAAACCATGAATGGAATAAATCGAAATGAATGAATGAATGAATTTTTCAACAAACAAAATACATTTACAATCATGAAAAAATCATGAAACACTTAGGCTAATTTTGTAATCATAGGCCTTTCCATGTGTTTATCAGTATCAGTTATTGCATTGTGGTATACACTACAGCGTCTATGTTTAGCTTTGCCCCGGCTCTCTCTCTCAGTCCATCGACAGACAGGTTAAAAATCAATAATCATGTCAGCCTTAGGCCACGTTAGTTTATACAGTCTGTGTATTTGTACATGAAGTGAAGTGCCTCCATCGCTTCCTGTTGTTTCCTCCTTTTCTCTCAGTGTCCGTGAAGAACTGTAATAATAATAATAATAATAATAATAACAACGTTGTATTAACACTTACCTCCCTCAGACTTCAGTTTCTCTCCTCTACTCCGTCCACTTTGACACTTTAACAGACATCAGACTTGTTTAATACTTAGTTTGGTTTCACTGGCTCCTCCTTCTTGTTCTCTTAGAAAAACTTCTGTTTATCACAGGAAATCATCTTTGTGTGCCTCTAAACATTAAAAGAAGACACTCTTCAGACATGATGAAAGAAATTAAACAAAATAAAACAAAATCAGGCATTGATAGGCTACTAAAAGGA
This sequence comes from Trachurus japonicus, assembly GCF_045865225.1. NCBI lineage: Eukaryota > Metazoa > Chordata > Actinopteri > Carangiformes > Carangidae > Trachurus > Trachurus japonicus. The sequence goes on along the minus strand of NW_028220039.1, from coordinate 24,401 downwards.
GGGAAAAACACAAGCATACCGCATGTTGATTAAAGTGCTTAAAGTATAGACACGGTGATCAGTCGTGTGGTGCTCTTGAATTGTTCAGTTTTTGTTGGGAATGTCAAAGTCAAAGTCAAAATCATTTATTGGTCTCCCGAAGGAGAAATTTCTTATGAAGCTCTGATAGTGAGGTTTGAGTTTTGCCTGTTATTTTACTTGCTTGTTTAATGATCCGGGAGAGCTTAGATTTATTTTTTACTGAGGTGTGTGTGTGTGTGTGAACCAGGATGTGATGTTAAGCTCTAGCTTAAAGTTGTCTTAAAATAGCCTAGAACAATAGCTGAGTTATGACAAGAATTCCAACAAGTCTACATGCATCACTGTTAGGATTTTTTATTTGAAAGAAGCTTATTTTGTGTGTGAACCAGGATGTGATGTTAAGCATGAAGCATGAAGCATGAGGTCTTGGACACATTTCAGTCCGGTTTCCGTAATAAGCATTCCACCAAAACTGCACTCCTCAAAGTCTCCAGTGACATCTTGATGTCAGCTGACTCTGGTGAGCACACAGTCTTGGTTTTGTTAGACCTATCATCAGCATTTGATACAGTTGACCACAACATTTTGATTAATAGACTTCGTGATCTGGTTGGGATGTCTGGTCTGGTTTTAAGCCAGGGACACACCGGCCCGACCGTCGGGCGTCGGGAGCTCGTCTGTTTGGTGTGTTCACCTCCGTCGGGTCTTGTCGGGTCTTGTCGGGTCTCGTCGGGGCCGATTGAACATGCTCAATCGGGACTCGTCGGCCGTCGGGAGAGTAGACTCGTCGGGTACTCTGATTGGCTGTGTGCTAGCTATGGCGATTCTGATTGGCGGTGCCCTAAGCGAATCAGTGCGGTGTGCGGGAGTTTGGATTCTGTTGATACTTTTAAAAAGAACTTAAAGCAGAAGTAAGCGATATATTTGTGTTAATATAAGTCTTAAATAGTTATATCTTCCGACAGCAATCACTTACATAGAGTGTTTGGACCGAAACACGGGTCTGTCAGTCACTCTGCTCTGCTCTGAGCCGAGGAGAAAACTTTTCTCGTATCCTACAGTTTTTATCCAATGAGGAGAGAGAACGGCATGCAGGGCTGTGTGTGCAGCCAAGGGATGCGCCTGAATGTGGTGACGTAGGGACGAGGACTGTTATGGTGCCTTCAAGGCAACTCGTAACTTGTGTTTTTCCGACCTGTGAAGTCGTACCAGTTCGATCTGGTACGAGTTCACGGGTCGGAAGATACGAGTGGCCGTTATAGTGACTTTCACAGGTAAAACAGGTCGGAAAAACACGAGTGGGTTGCCTGGAACGCTACAAAATCGTAAGTTGTGACTTGAAGCTGTAATTTACGGTTTCAAAAGCCTGCCTGGAACGCAGCATTAGCCAAAACGACCGGATCGCTTACTTCTGCTCTAAAGACTCACCTATTTAAACAGGCATTGGTTAACCTGTGGGTCTTTGTACCTACGATTTTCTGGTATGTTTTTTTGTTGTTTTGTTTTGCTCTGCCTTGTTGCTACTGTTTTAAGACTGTGAAGCACTTTGTGGTTTTTACCTGCGAAAGGTGCTATACAAATAGCTACATTTCATTATTAGGGCCCGAGCCTGTGTCAACGACCCAGGGAGGTCCCTATTGTTATTCGACATCCACATAAGTCGACGTGCAAGTCGACGAGTAACAACAAGTAACCAACCAAGTAATCAAGTACTCCACTGACCTGGCGCAAAATTCCCCGAAATGCAAATGTTTATTATTATTAGGGCCCGAGCCTGTGTCAACGACCCAGGGAGGTCCCTATTGTTATTCGACATGCACATTAGTCAACGTGCCAGCCGACGAGTAACAACAAGTAAGCAAGCTAGTACTCAAGTACTGCATAGACCTGGCAGCAAAAACCCCAGATATTGTAATGTTTATTATTAGGGCCCGAGCGGCGACTGCAAGTCGCCCAGCGAAAGCCCTATTGAAATCGCGCTGTTTATTATTATTATTATTCCCACACTCTTAAAACCCCAATTTCGCCCCTTTCCCAAAGGCGAAAATGCGTCTACTTTTGCATGGGTGTCCGGCCGGATCCGAAAAACGATATTTTTGAGTGGTCGCACATGGTCGACGCGAAATGGCTAAATAGCGCCCCCTACAATTTTGCCAAAAACCCATAGGGAAAAAAATGACGTTAACGAAAGCGGACCAAAATCGGCACACATATTTATCAATGCGAGATGAACAAAAAATCCTCCTATAGCGAAGCCCGAAACCCAACAGGAAGTCGGCCATTTTGGTTCAAAGTTCGTTTACGCAAAACGAACTCGTCCGAGGGGTTACGCCCGATCGGCTCCAAATTGGGTCCAGAACATCGTCAGACCTAGCTGAGCTTATCTTGTGCTCCGCAGGTCTGTAGCTCAAAGCGCTTGGCCTCTGGCGTGCCCCGAAGTTTGGCGACTGTTTCGGTGCTCGCCATGTAAATACGAACGGCTCTCATGCCCACATACTTGATCGTAGACGCTTCAAACTTGGTGCAAAAATCTATGGAGAGACCCTGAACGATCCGACATATTATTTGCCTACGTCGCTCATAGCGCCCCCCGGTGGTAACAGGAAACGTACAAAAATTCGTTAAAAATACGTAGTTCACTAAATCGACTTTGTTCCACTTCTAGAACATGCTGAACCAGTTGCTGAAGCTACATTATGAACGCTTTGAAGATACGACGAACGGCGTCCGTGTGCCGCCGCGGCGACTGGCGATTTTTTGTCGTAAAATTACGTTTGCCTATTACGCGCACATACTTCGTCGTAGCCACTTGAAATTCAAAGGACATGACGTTGGCTCCGCCCTGAACGTTTTGATGTATCGACTTCCTGCCTGGCTCATAGCGCCCCCCGGTGGTAACAGGAAGTACGCAAAAATTCATTAAAAATCTATACTTCACCCGATCAACTTCATTCCACTTCTAATACATGCAGAACCAGTTGCTGAAGCTACATTATGAACGCTGTGAAGATACGACGAACGGCGTCCGTGTGCCGCCGCGGCGACTGACGATTTTTTATCGTACAATTACGTTTGCCTTTTTCGTGGCTTTAACGAAGTCGTGTCCTCACGAAATTTCATACACGGGTCAAGAATGGCGAGCTCTTTCAGCAGATAGAGTCGTTTCCTATGGGCGTGGCTAAATGCCTCAATAGCGCCCCCTTGAAGTTTTTCCGAAATTCTTCATAGACAAATTTCGCTTACTTTGTCGAACACATACAAAACTCGACACACACGTGTATCATACCCAAACATACAAAAAATTGAATTGGAGCCACGCCCTAAACCCAACAGGAAGTCGGCCATTTTGGTGTAGATTTTTCCCGCCTAAAATTAACTCCTCCCAGAGCGTTCGCCCGATCAAGTTGAAATTAGGTACACCACATCTCCAGACCTAGCTGAGCTTATCTTGTGCTCCGTGAGTCCGTAGGTCAAAGGGCGTGGCTGCCAGCGCTCAATTCACTTTGGCGTGCTCGCCATGTCCATACGAGTGGCTCTCACGCCCACATACTTCATCCAATCAACTTCAAACTTGCTGGACATGATGATGGCTCCGCCCTGAACGTCCGGATATATTAACTTCCCACGTAACTCATAGCGCCCCCCGGTGGTAACAGGAAGTGTACTAAAATTTGGAAAATGTACATTCTTTGCCCCATCAACTTCATTCCACTTCTAAAACATGCAGAACCAGTTGGTGAAGCTCCATCATGAACGCTGTGAAGCTACGAGTAATGGCGTCCGTGTGGGGGCGCGGCGACAATTCCTCGCCATGACAATACGTTTGCCCTTTGGGTGGCTTTATTGAACTCGTAGCAAAATGAAAATTGGTACACAGGTCAAGGGTCACAACCTCAACGTTTCTATATGGTTGTAGGCGATCTCACTCCTTTCGCCCCCTAGTGGAAACAGGAAGTGCCATATTTTACATCAACATTGTCCGATTTCCACAAAACTTCACATGTGTGATGAGGGACTGACCCTGAACACACCTGCACCCATCCCATTACTGCCCCCTAGTGGACGAACCTTTAACTGCTCATAACTCCCTCATGCTTTGTCCGATTCACTACAAACTTCACATGAGTGATGAGGGGCCGCCCCTGAACGCACCCACCCACAACTGCTTAGCGCCACCTGGTGGATGAACGAAGCATTGCAGCCCCGACATGCCTCAGGCCCCGCGGTGGCATGGGCGAGCGAGGGCCCGTCATCGCCGCTTGCGGCTTTAATTAGGGCCCGAGCCTGTGTCAACGACCCAGGGAGGTCCCTATTGTTATTCGACATGCACATTAGTCAACGTGCCAGCCGACGAGTAACAACAAGTAAGCAAGCAAGTACTCAAGTACTGCATAGACCTGGCAGCAAAAACCCCAGATATTGTAATGTTTATTATTATTATTATTATTATTCCGCGACTTTAAACCCCGATTTGACCCCTTTACCATGCTCGAAAACTCACGAAATTTGGGACACACGTCGGGTCTTGCGAAAATTGACGTCTGATGCTATCGCCGTTTGTGGGCGGGGCAAATTGGCACAACAGCGCCCCCTTGAACTTTTGACCCCCGGCCATAGGGACCAAAATTTTTTTTCCCGCAGGCTGCCCAAACTTGGTACACATATGTATCATACCCAGACATGAAAAAAATTTGTTTCGTGCGAAGCCCAAAAACCAACAGGAAGTCGGCCATTTTGGTTAGCATTTATTTTACGCAAAACGAACTCCTCCGAGGGATTACGCCCGATCGGCTCCAAATTGGGTTCAGAACATCGTCAGACCTAGCTGAGCTTATCTTGTGCTCCGCAGGTCTGTAGCTCAAAGGGGTTGGCCTCTGGCGTGCCCCGAAGTTTGGCGACTGTTTCGGTGCTCGCCGTGTAAATACGAATGGCTCTCATGCCCACATACTTGATCGTAGACGCTTCAAACTTGGTGCAAAAATCTATGGAGAGACCCTGAACGATCCGACATATTATTTGCCGACGTCGCTCATAGCGCCCCCCGGTGGTAACAGGAAACGTACAAAAATTCGTTAAAAATACGTAGTTGACCAAATCGACTTCGTTACACTTCTAGTACATTCAGACCCGGATGGTGAAGCTACATCATGAACGCTTTGACCCTACGAGCAACGGCGTCCGTGTGCCGCCGCGGCGAATGTGTATCATCCCAATTTAAATTTCGTTTGCCAATTACGCGCACATACTTCGTCGTAGCCACTTGAAATTCAAAGGACATGACGTTGGCTCCTCCCTGAACATTTTGATGTATCGACTTCCTGCCTGGCTCATAGCGCCCCCCGGTGGTAACAGGAAGTACGCAAAAATTCATTAAAAATCCATACTTCACCCGATCAACTTCATTCCACTTCTAATACATGCAGAACCAGTTGCTGAAGCTACATTATGAACGCTGTGAAGATACGACGAACGGCGTCCGTGTGCCGCCGCGGCGACTGACGATTTTTTATCGTACAATTACGTTTGCCTTTTTCGTGGCTTTAACGAAGTCGTGTCCTCACGAAATTTCATCCACGGGTCAAGAATGGCGAGCTCTTTCAGCTGATAGAGTCGTTTCCCATGGGCGTGGCTAAATGCCTCAATAGCGCCCCCTAGAAGTTTTTCCGAAATTCTCCATAGACAAATTTCGCTTACTTTGTCGTACACATACGAAACTCGACACACACCTGTATCATACCCAAACATACCAAAAATTGAATTGGAGCCACGCCCTAAACCCAACAGGAAGTCGGCCATTTTGGTTAGCATTTCTTTGACGCAAAACGAACTCCTCCGAGGGAGTTCGCCCGATTGACTTCAAATTGGGCACGGAACATCTCCAGACTGAGCTGATTACGGCTTGTGCTCCGCAGGTGTGTAGGTCAAAGGGCGTGGCTGCTAGCGCACGGCCAAGTTCCCGAATTCAGCTAAAAAGGTTTAAATGCTATCACGCCCACAGATTTGATCGCAGCAGCTTCAAACTTGGTGCACATGATGATGGCATGACCCTGAACGATCCGACATATTATTTTCCTACGTCACTCATAGCGCCCCCCGGTGGTAACAGGAAGTGCGCTAAAATTCATTAAAAATACATAGTTGCCCCCATCAACTTCATTCCACTTCTAAAACATGCCGAACAAGTTGGTGAAGGTATTTCGTGAACGCTATGACGCTACGGCTAATGGCCCCCTTGTGGCGGCGACAGGAATAGCGCTCCATCGTGAACTGCCACCTCCCACGGATTTTGCCCGATTGACTTCATATTCGCTACAGATCATCAGGAGACCTAGCTGGTCAAACACTATTAAAAGCTTTTCTCTACGTCAAACGGCGTGGCCGCTAGGGGGCGACAAAGTTGGTCAACTGCTCGTTTAGTCGCCATGCTAATACGTTTGCCTTCCACGCCCACATACTTGGTCGTAGTCACTTCAAAATTTAGGGACATGATCAGAGGCCCGCCCTCTACGCCTCCATTTGATCGTACGCTAGCTCGCTCAAGACGCCCCCTTGTGGACACAGGAAATGTCGCGTTTTGCATCGACATTGTCCGATCGGCTCGAAACTTCACATGTGTGATGAGGTCACGACCCCGTACGCAACGGCCCACATCCCGTTACCGCCCCCTGGTGGACGAACCGTAAACCTGCCGTAACTCCATCGTACGTTGTCCGTTTTGCTCGAAACGTCGCGTGTTCGACGAGGGGACCGCCCTCGACGCAGCCGCCCACGTCCGGTTGCGCGCGGGGGTTTTCGAAGAGCGGCCCGGGGGTAGCGGGGACGCCGAGTGGCGTGGAGCGAGGGCCCGTCATAGCCGCTTGCGGCTTTAATTAGGGCCCGAGCCTGTGTCAACGACCCAGGGAGGTCCCTATTGTTATTCGACATGCACATTAGTCAACGTGCCAGCCGACGAGTAACAACAAGTAAGCAAGCTAGTACTCAAGTACTGCATAGACCTGGCAGCAAAAACCCCAGATATTGTAATGTTTATTATTATTATTATTATTATTATTCCGCGACTTTAAACCCCGATTTGACCCCTTTGCCACGCTCGAAAACTCACGAAATTTGGGACACACGTCGGGTCTTGCGAAAATTGACGTCTGATGCTATCGCCGTTTGTGGGCGGGGCAAATTGGCACAACAGCGCCCCCTTGAACTTTTGACCCCCGGCCATAGGGACCAAAATTTTTTTTCCCGCAGGCTGCCCAAACTTGGTACACATATGTACCATACCCAGACATGAAAAAAATTTGTTTCGTGCGAAGCCCAAAAACCAACAGGAAGTCGGCCATTTTGGTTAGCATTTATTTTACGCAAAACGAACTCGTCCGAGGGGTTACGCCCGATCGGCTCCAAATTGGGTCCCAGAACATCGTCTGACCTAGCTGAGCTTATCTTGTGCTCCGCAGGTCTGTAGCTCAAAGGGGTTGGCCTCTGGCGTGCCCCGAAGTTTGGCGACTGCTTCGGTGCTCGCCATGTAAATACGAACGGCTCTCATGCCCACATACTTGATCGTAGACGCTTCAAACTTGGTGCAAAAATCTATGGAGAGACCCTGAACGATCCGACATATTATTTGCCTACGTCGCTCATAGCGCCCCCCGGTGGTAACAGGAAACGTACAAAAATTCGTTAAAAATACGTAGTTGACCAAATCGACTTCGTTACACTTCTAGTACATGCAGACCCGGATGGTGAAGCTACATTATGAACGCTGTGACCCTACGAGCAACGGCGTCCGTGTGCCGCCGCGGCGACTGACGATTTTTTGTCGTAAAATTACGTTTCCCAATTACGCGCACATACTTCGTAGTAGCCACTTGAAATTCAAAGGACATGACGTTGGCTCCGCCCTGAACGTTTTGATGTATCGACTTCCTGCCTGGCTCATAGCGCCCCCGGTGGTAACAGGAAGTACGCAAAAATTCGTTAAAAATCCATACTTCACCCGATCGACTTCATTCCACTTCTAATACATGCAGAACCAGTTGCTGAAGCTACATTATGAACGCTGTGAAGATACGACGAACGGCGTCCGTGTGCCGCCGCGGCGACTGACGATTTTTTATCGTACAATTACGTTTGCCTTTTTCGTGGCTTTAACGAAGTCGTGTCCTCACGAAATTTCATACACAGGTCAAGAATGGCGAGCTCTTTCAGCGGATAGAGTCGTTTCCCATGGGCGTGGCTAAATGCCTCAATAGCGCCCCCTAGAAGTTTTTCCGAATTTCTTCATAGACAAATTTCGCTTACTTTGTCGTACACATACGAAACTCGACACACACGTGTATCATACCCAAACATACCAAAAATTGAATTGGAGCCACGCCCTAAACCCAACAGGAAGTCGGCCATTTTGGTTAGCATTTCTTTGATGCAAAACGAACTCCTCCGAGGGAGTTCGCCCGATTGACTTCAAATTGGGTACAGAACATCTCCAGACTGAGCTGATTACGGCTTGTGCTCCGCAGGTGTGCAGGTCAAAGGGCGTGGCTGCTAGCGCACGGCCAAGTTCCCGAATTCAGCTAAGAAGGTTTAAATGCTATCACGCCCACAGATTTGATCGCAGCGGCTTCAAACTTGGTGCACATGATGACGACGTGACCCTGAACGATCCGACATATTACTTTCCTACGTCACTCATAGCGCCCCCCGGTGGTAACAGGAAGTGCGCTAAAATTCATTAAAAATACATAGTTGCCCCCATCAACTTCATTCCACTTCTAAAACATGCCGAACAAGTTGGTGAAGGTATTTCGTGAACGCTATGACGCTACGGCTAATGGCCCCCTTGTGGCGGCGACAGGAATAGCGCTCCATCGTGAACTGCCACCTCCCACGGATTTTGCCCGATTGACTTCATATTCGCTACACATCATCAGGAGACCGAGCTGGTCAAACACTATTAAAAGCTTTTCTCTACGTCAAACGGCGTGGCTGCTAGGGGGCGACAAAGTTGGCCAACTGCTCGTTTAGTCGCCATGCTATTACGTTTGCCTTCCACGCCCACATACTTGGTCGTAGTCACTTCAAAATTTCAGTACATGATCAGGGGCCCGCCCTCTACGCCTCCATTTGATCGTACGCTAGCTCGCTCAAGACGCCCCCTTGTGGACACAGGAAATGTCGCGTTTTGCATCGACATTGTCCGATCGGCTCGAAACTTCACATGTGTGATGAGGTCACGACCCCGTACGCAACGGCCCACATCCCGTTACCGCCCCCTGGTGGACGAACCGTAAACCTGCCGTAACTCCATCGTACGTGGTCCGATTTGCTCGAAACGTCACGTGTTCGACGAGGGGACCGCCCTCGACGCGGCCGCCCACGTCCGGTTGCGCGCGGGGGTTTCGATGAGCGGCCCGGGGGCAGCGGGGACGCCGAGTGGCGTGGAGCGAGGGCCCGTCATAGCCGCTTGCGGCTTTAATTATTATTATTATTATTATTCCGCGACTTTAAACCCCGATTTGACCCCTTTGCCACGCTCGAAAACTCACGAAATTTGGGACACACGTCGGGTCTTGCGAAAATTGACGTCTGATGCTATCGCCGTTTGTGGGCGGGGCAAATTGGCACAACAGCGCCCCCTTGAACTTTTGACCCCCGGCCATAGGGACCAAAATTTTTTTTCCCGCAGGCTGCCCAAACTTGGTACACATATGTATCATACCCAGACATGAAAAAAATTTGTTTCGTGCGAAGCCCAAAAACCAACAGGAAGTCGGCCATTTTGGTTAGCATTTATTTTACGCAAAACGAACTCCTCCGAGGGATTACACCCGATCGGCTCCAAATTGGGTTCAGAACATCGTCAGACCTAGCTGAGCTTATCTTGTGCTCCGCAGGTCTGTAGCTCAAAGGGGTTGGCCTCTGGCGTGCCCCGAAGTTTGGCGACTGTTTCGGTGCTCGCCATGTAAATACGAATGGCTCTCATGCCCACATACTTGATCGTAGACGCTTCAAACTTGGTGCAAAAATCTATGGAGAGACCCTGAACGATCCGACATATTATTTGCCGACGTCGCTCATAGCGCCCCCCGGTGGTAACAGGAAACGTACAAAAATTCGTTAAAAATACGTAGTTGACCAAATCGACTTCGTTACACTTCTAGTACATGCAGACCCGGATGGTGAAGCTACATCATGAACGCTTTGACCCTACGAGCAACGGCGTTCGTGTGCCGCCGCGGCGACTGCCGATTTTTTGTCGTAAAATTACGTTTCCCAATTACGCGCACATACTTCGTCGTAGCCACTTGAAATTCAAAGGACATGACGTTGGCTCCGCCCTGAACGTTTTGATGTATCGACTTCCTGCCTGGCTCATAGCGCCCCCCGGTGGTAACAGGAAGTACGCAAAAATTCGTTAAAAATCCATACTTCACCCGATCAACTTCATTCCACTTCTAATACATGCAGAACCAGTTGCTGAAGCTACATTATGAACGCTGTGAAGATACGACAAACGGCGTCCGTGTGCCGCCGCGGCGACTGACGATTTTTTATCGTACAATTACGTTTGCCTTTTTCGTGGCTTTAACGAAGTCGTGTCTTCACGAAATTTCATACACAGGTCAAGAATGGCGAGCTCTTTCAGCGGATAGAGTCGTTTCCCATGGGCGTGGCTAAATGCCTCAATAGCGCCCCCTTGAAGTTTTTCCGAAATTCTCCATAGACAAATTTTGCTTACTTTGTCGTACACATACGAAACTCGACACACACGTGTATCATACCCAAACATACAAAAAATTGAATTGGAGCCACGCCCTAAACCCAACAGGAAGTCGGCCATTTTGGTTAGCATTTCTTTGACGCAAAACGAACTCCTCCGAGGGAGTTCGCCCGATTGACTTCAAATTGGGCACGGAACATCTCCAGACTGAGCTGATTACGGCTTGTGCTCCACAGGTGTGTAGGTCAAAGGGCGTGGCTGCTAGGGCACGGCCAAGTTCCCGAATTCAGCTAAGAAGGGTTAAATGCTATCACGCCCACAGATTTGATCGCAGCGGCTTCAAACTTGGTGCACATGATGATGGCGTGACCCTGAACGATCCGACATATTATTTTCCTACGTCACTCATAGCGCCCCCCGGTGGTAACAGGAAGTGCGCTAAAATTCATTAAAAATACATAGTCGCCCCCATCAACTTCATTCCACTTCTAAAACATGCCGAACAAGTTGGTGAAGGTATTTCGTGAACGCTATGACGCTACAGCTAATGGCCTCCTTGTGGCGGCGACAGGAATAGCGCTCCATCGTGAACTGCCACCTCCCACGGATTTTGCCCGATTGACTTCATATTCGCTACAGATCATCAGGAGACCGAGCTGGTCAAACACTATTAAAAGCTTTTCTCTACGTCAAACGGCGTGGCTGCTAGGGGGCGACAAAGTTGGTCAACTGCTCGCTTAGTCGCCATGCTATTACGTTTGCCTTCCACGCCCACATACTTGGTCGTAGGCACTTCAAAATTTCAGTACATGATCAGGGGCCCGCCCTCTACGCCTCCATTTGATCGTACGCTAGCTCGCTCAATACGCCCCCTTGTGGACACAGGAAATGTCGCGTTTTGCATCGACATTGTCCGATCGGCTCGAAACTTCACATGTGTGATGAGGTCACGACCCCGAACGCAACGGCCCACATCCCGTTACCGCCCCCTGGTGGACGAACCGTAAACCTGCCGTAACTCCATCGTACGTTGTCCGATTTGCTTGAAACTTCACGTGTTCGACGAGGGGACCGCCCTCGACGCAGCCGCCCACGTCCGGTTGCGCGCGGGGGTTTCGAAGAGCGGCCCGGGGGTAGCGGGGACGCCGAGTGGCGTGGAGCGAGGGCCCGTCATAGCCGCTTGCGGCTTTAATTAGGGCCCGAGCCTGTGTCAACGACCCAGGGAGGTCCCTATTGTTATTCGACATCCACATTAGTCGACGTGCCAGCCGACGAGTAACAACAAGTAAGCAAGCAAGTAATCAAGTACTCCACTGACCTGGCGCAAAATTCCCCGAAATGCAAGTGTTTATTTTTATTATTAGGGCCCGAGCGGCGACTGCAAGTCGCCCAGCGAAAGCCCTATTGAAATTGTAATGTTTATTATTCTTATTATTATTCACGCGACTCTTCATGCCCCAATTTCGCCCCTTTCCCCAACTGGAAAAGTTGTCTAACTTTGCATGTCCCTCCGGCCTCATCCGAAATTCGATATTTTTGGGTCGTCGCACATGGTCGACGCAAAATGGCGAAATAGCGCCCCCTACAAACTTTCAAACTCCCCATAGGGAATTTGAGTGACTTTGTCCGATGTTGATAAAATTCGGTACACATATGTATTATACCCAGATATGCAAAAAAGCCTCTTGACCTCATGACCTCAATCCAACAGGAAGTCGGCCATTTTGGTGTAGATTTTTCCCGCCTAAACTTAACTCCTCCCAGAGCGTTCGCCCGATCAAGTTCAAATTAGGTATACCACATCTCCAGACCTAGCTGAGCTTACGATGTGCTCCGTGAGTCCATAGGTCAAAGGGCGTGGCTGCCAGCGCTCATCAGACTTTGGCGTTCTCGCCATGTCCATACGTGTGGCTCTCACGCCCACATACTTCATCCAATCAACTTCAAACTTGCTGGACATGACGATGGCTCCGCCCTGAACGTCCCGATATATTAACTTCCCACGTAACTCATAGCGCCCCCCGGTGGTAACAGGAAGTGTACTAAAATTTTGAAAATGTACATACTTTGCCCCATCAACTTCATTCCACTTCTACAACATGCAGAACCAGTTGGTGAAGTTACATTATGAACGCTGTGAAGCTACGCGTAATGGCGTCCCTGTGGGGGCGTGGCTAACATTCCTCGCTATGACAATACGTTTGCCCTTTGGATGGCTTTATTGAACTCGTATCAACATGAAAATTGGTACACAGGTCCAGGGTCACGACCTCAACGTTTCTATGTACTCATAGGCGATCTCAGTCATTCGCCCCCTAGTGGAAACAGGAAGTGCCATTTTTTGCATCAACATTGTCCGATTTCCACGAAACTTCACATGTGTGATGAGGGACTGACCCTGAACACACCTACATGCATCCCATTACTGCCCCCTAGTGGACAAACTTTTAACTGCTCATAACTCCCTCATGCTTTGTCCGATTTCCACGAAACTTCACATGTGTGATGAGGGGCTGACCCTGAACACACCTGCACGCATCCCATTACTGCCCCCTAGTGGACGAACCTTTAACTGCTCATAACTCCCTCATGCTTTGTCCGATTTCCACGAAACTTCACATGTGTGATGAGGGGCTGACCCTGAACACACCTGCATGCATCCCATTACTGCCCCCTAGTGGACGAACCTTTAACTGCTCATAACTCCCTCATGCTTTGTCCGATTTTCACGAAACTTCACGTGTAATGAGGGGCTGACCCTGAACACACCTGCACGCATCCCATTACTGCCCCCTAGTGGACGAAACTTTAACTGCTCATAACTCCCTCATGCTTTGTCCGATTTCCACGAAACTTCACATGTGTGATGAGGTGCTGACCCTGAACACACCTGCACGCATCCCATTACTGCCCCCTGCTGGATGAACCATTAACTGCTCATAACTCCTTCATGCTTTGTCCGATTCACTCCAAACTTCACATGAGTGATGAGGGGCCGCCCCTGAACGCACCCACACACAACTGCTTAGCGCCACCTGGTGGATGAACGAAACATTGCAGCCCCGACATGCCTCAGGCCCCGCGGTGGCATGGGCGAGCGAGGGCCCGTCATCGCCGCTTGCGGCTTTAATTAGGGCCCGAGCCTGTGTCAACGACCCAGGGAGGTCCCTATTGTTATTCGACATGCACATTAGTCAACGTGCAAGCCGACGAGTAACAACAAGTAAGCAAGCTAGTACTCAAGTACTGCATAGACCTGGCAGCAAAAACCCCAGATATTGTAATGTTTATTATTATTATTATTATTATTATTATTATTCCGCGACTTTAAACCCCGATTTGACCCCTTTGCCACGCTCGAAAACTCACGAAATTTGGGACACACGTCGGGTCTTGCGAAAATTGACGTCTGATGCTATCGCCGTTTGTGGGCGGGGCAAATTGGCACAACAGCGCCCCCTTGAACTTTTGACCCCCGGCCATAGGGACCAAAATTTTTTTTCCCGCAGGCTGCCCAAACTTGGTACACATATGTATCATACCCAGACATGAAAAAAATTTGTTTCGTGCGAAGCCCAAAAACCAACAGGAAGTCGGCCATTTTGGTTAGCATTTATTTTACGCAAAACGAACTCCTCCGAGGGATTACGCCCGATCGGCTCCAAATTGGGTTCAGAACATCGTCAGACCTAGCTGAGCTTATCTTGTGCTCCGCAGGTCTGTAGCTCAAAGGGGTTGGCCTCTGGCGTGCCCCGAAGTTTGGCGACTGTTTCGGTGCTCGCCATGTAAATACGAATGGCTCTCATGCCCACATACTTGATCGTAGACGCTTCAAACTTGGTGCAAAAATCTATGGCGAGACCCTGAACGATCCGACATATTATTTGCCGACGTCGCTCATAGCGCCCCCGGTGGTCACAGGAAACGTACAAAAATTCGTTAAAAATACGTAGTTGACCAAATCGACTTCGTTACACTTCTAGTACATGCAGACCCGGATGGTGAAGCTACATCATGAACGCTTTGACCCTACGAGCAACGGCGTCCGTGTGCCGCCGCGGCGACTGCCGATTTTTTGTCGTAAAATTACGTTTCCCAATTACGCGCACATACTTCGTCGTAGCCACTTGAAATTCAAAGGACATGACGTTGGCTCCGCCCTGAACGTTTTGATGTATCGACTTCCTGCCTGGCTCATAGCGCCCCCCGGTGGTAACAGGAAGTACGCAAAAATTCGTTAAAAATCCATACTTCACCCGATCAACTTCATTCCACTTCTAATACATGCAGAACCAGTTGCTGAAGCTACATTATGAACGCTGTGAAGATACGACCAACGGCGGCCGTGTGCCGCCGCGGCGACTGACGATTTTTTATCGTACAATTACGTTTGCCTTTTTCGTGGCTTTAACGAAGTCGTGTCCTCACGAAATTTCATCCACAGGTCAAGAATGGCGAGCTCTTTCAGCGGATAGAGTCGTTTCCCGTGGGCGTGGCTAAATGCCTCAATAGCGCCCCCTAGAAGTTTTTCCGAAATTCTCCATAGACAAATTTCGCTTACTTTGTCGTACACATACGAAACTCGACACACACGTGTATCATACCCAAACATACCAAAAATTGAATTGGAGCCACGCCCTAAACCCAACAGGAAGTCGGCCATTTTGGTTAGCATTTCTTTGACGCAAAACGAACTCCTCCGAGGGAGTTCGCCCGATTGACTTCAAATTGGGCACGGAACATCTCCAGACTGAGCTGATTACGGCTTGTGCTCCGCAGGTGTGTAGGTCAAAGGGCGTGGCTACTAGGGCACGGCCAAGTTCCCGAATTCAGCTAAAAAGGTTTAAATGCTATCGCGCCCACAGATTTGATCGCAGCAGCTTCAAACTTGGTGCACATGATGATGGCGTGACCCTGAACGATCCGACATATTATTTTCCTACGTCACTCATAGCGCCCCCCGGTGGTAACAGGAAGTGCGCTAAACTTCATTAAAAATACATCGTTGACCCCATCAACTTCATTCCACTTCTAAAACATGCCGAACAAGTTGGTGAAGGTATTTCGTGAACGCTATGACGCTACGGCTAATGGCCCCCTTGTGGCGGCGACAGGAATAGCGCTCCATCGTGAACTGCCACCTCCCACGGATTTTGCCCGATTGACTTCATATTCGCTACAGATCATCAGGAGACCGAGCTGGTCAAACACTATTAAAAGCTTTTCTCTACGTGAAACGGCGTGGCCGCTAGGGGGCGACAAAGTTGGCCAACTGCTCGTTTAGTCGCCATGCTATTACGTTTGCCTTCCACGCCCACATACTTGGTCGTAGTCACTTCAAAATTTCAGTACATGATCAGGGGCCGGCCCTCTACGCCTCCATTTGATCGTACGCTAGCTCGCTCAATACGCCCCCTTGTGGACACAGGAAATGTCGCGTTTTGCATCGACATTGTCCGATCGGCTCGAAACTTCACATGTGTGATGAGGTCACGACCCCGTACGCAACGGCCCACATCCCGTTACCGCCCCCTGGTGGACGAACCGTAAACCTGCCGTAACTCCATCGTACGTCGTCCGTTTTGCTCGAAACTTCGCGTGTTCGACGAGGGGACCGCCCTCGACGCAGCCGCCCACGTCCGGTTGCGCGCGGGGGTTTTCGAAGAGCGGCCCGGGGGTAGCGGGGACGCCGAGTGGCGTGGAGCGAGGGCCCGTCATAGCCGCTTGCGGCTTTAATTATTATTATTATTATTTTTCCGCGACTTTGAACCTCGATTTGACCCCTTTGCCACGCTCGAAAACTCACGAAATTTGGGACACACGTCGGGACCTGAAAAAATTTCGATCTGATACTATCGCCGTTTGTGGGCGGGGCAAATTGGCACAACAGCGCCCCCTTGAACTTTTGACCCCCGGCCATAGGGACCAAAATTTTTTTTCTCGCAGGCTGCCCAAACTTGGTACACATATGTATCATACCCAGACATGAAAAAAATTTGTTTCGTGCGAAGCCCAAAAACCAACAGGAAGTCGGCCATTTTGGTTAGCATTTATTTTACGCAAAACGAACTCCTCCGAGGGGTTACGCCCGATCGGCTCCAAATTGGGTCCAGAACATCGTCAGACCTAGCTGAGCTTATCTTGTGCTCCGCAGGTCTGTAGCTCAAAGGGGTTGGCCTCTGGCGTGCCCCGAAGTTTGGCGACTGTTTCGGTGCTCGCCATGTAAATACGAATGGCTCTCATGCCCACATACTTGATCGTAGACGCTTCAAACTTGGTGCAAAAATCTATGGCGAGACCCTGAACGATCCGACATATTATTTGCCGACGTCGCTCATAGCGCCCCCCGGTGGTCACAGGAAACGTACAAAAATTCGTTAAAAATACGTAGTTGACCAAATCGACTTCGTTACACTTCTAGTACATGCAGACCCGGATGGTGAAGCTACATCATGAACGTTTTGACCCTACGAGCAACGGCGTCCGTGTGCCGCCGCGGCGACTGCCGATTTTTTGTCGTAAAATTACGTTTCCCAATTACGCGCACATACTTCGTCGTAGCCACTTGAAATTCAAAGGACATGACGTTGGCTCCGCCCTGAACGTTTTGATGTATCGACTTCCTGCCTGGCTCATAGCGCCCCCCGGTGGTAACAGGAAGTACGCAAAAATTTGTTAAAAATCCATACTTCACCCGATCAACTTCATTCCACTTCTAATACATGCAGAACCAGTTGCTGAAGCTACATTATGAACGCTGTGAAGCTACGACGAACGGCGTCCGTGTGCCGCCGCGGCGACTGACGATTTTTTATCGTACAATTACGTTTGCCTTTTTCGTGGCTTTAACGAAGTCGTGTCCTCACGAAATTTCATCCACAGGTCAAGAATGGCGAGCTCTTTCAGCGGATAGAGTCGTTTCCCAAGGGCGTGGCTAAATGCCTCAATAGCGCCCCCTTGAAGTTTTTCCGAAATTCTCCATAGACAAATTTCGCTTACTTTGTCGTACACATACGAAACTCGACACACACGTGTATCATACCCAAACATACCAAAAATTGAATTGGAGCCACGCCCTAAACCCAACAGGAAGTCGGCCATTTTGGTTAGCATTTCTTTGACGCAAAACGAACTCCTCCGAGGGAGTTCGCCCGATTGACTTCAAATTGGGCACGGAACATCTCCAGACTGAGCTGATTACGGCTTGTGCTCCGCAGGTGTGTAGGTCAAAGGGCGTGGCTACTAGGGCACGGCCAATTTCCCGAATTCAGCTAAAAAGGTTTAAATGCTATCGCGCCCACAGATTTGATCGCAGCAGCTTCAAACTTGGTGCACATGATGATGGCGTGACCCTGAACGATCCGACATATTATTTTCCTACGTCACTCATAGCGCCCCCCGGTGGTAACAGGAAGTGCGCTAAAATTCATTAAAAATACATCGTTGACCCCATCAACTTCATTCCACTTCTAAAACATGCCGAACAAGTTGGTGAAGGTATTTCGTGAACGCTATGACGCTACGGCTAATGGCCCCCTTGTGGCGGCGACAGGAATAGCGCTCCATCGTGAACTGCCACCTCCCACGGATTTTGCCCGATTGACTTCATATTCGCTACAGATCATCAGGAGACCGAGCTGGTCAAACACTATTAAAAGCTTTTCTCTACGTGAAACGGCGTGGCCGCTAGGGGGCGACAAAGTTGGCCAACTGCTCGTTTAGTCGCCATGCTATTACGTTTGCCTTCCACGCCCACATACTTGGTCGTAGTCACTTCAAAATTTCAGTACATGATCAGGGGCCGGCCCTCTACGCCTCCATTTGATCGTACGCTAGCTCGCTCAATACGCCCCCTTGTGGACACAGGAAATGTCGCGTTTTGCATCGACATTGTCCGATCGGCTCGAAACTTCACATGTGTGATGAGGTCACGACCCCGTACGCAACGGCCCACATCCCGTTACCGCCCCCTGGTGGACGAACCGTAAACCTGCCGTAACTCCATCGTACGTTGTCCGTTTTGCTCGAAACTTCGCGTGTTCGACGAGGGGACCGCCCTCGACGCAGCCGCCCACGTCCGGTTGCGCGCGGGGGTTTTCGAAGAGCGGCCCGGGGGTAGCGGGGACGCCGAGTGGCGTGGAGCGAGGGCCCGTCATAGCCGCTTGCGGCTTTAATTATTATTATTATTCCTTTTTACCGATTTGAAACGCCATTTCGACCCCTTTCCCATGCACGAAAACTCACCAAATTTTAGACGCACGTGGGACCTGTGGCAACTTAGCGTTGAGTGGTGGTCTCGCATGTGGGCGTGGCCAAATGGCAAAATAGCGCCCCCTACAAACTTTTCAAAAACCCATAGGGAAAAAAATGACGTTAACGAAAGCGGACGAAAGTTGCCACACATATTTATCAATGTGAGATGAACAAAAAATCCTCCTATAGCGAAGCCCGAAACCCAACAGGAAGTCGGCCATTTTGCTTCAAAGTTTGTAAACGCAAAACGAACTCCTCCTAGGGATTACGCCCGATCGGCTCCAAATTGGGTTCAGAACATCGTCAGACCTAGCTGAGCTTATCTTGTGCTCCGCAGGTCTGTAGCTCAAAGCGCTTGGCCTCTGGCGTGCCCCGAAGTTTGGCGACTGTTTCGGTGCTCGCCATGTAAATACGAACGGCTCTCATGCCCTCATACTTGATCGTAGACGCTTCAAACTTGGTGCAAAAATCTATGGAGAGACCCTGAACGATACGACATATTATTTGCGTACGTCGCTCATAGCGCCCCCCGGTGGTAACAGGAAACGTACAAAAATTCGTTAAAAATACGTAGTTGACCAAATCGACTTCGTTACACTTCTAGTACATGCAGACCCGGATGGTGAAGCTACATCATGAACGCTTTGACCCTACGAGCAACGGCGTCCGTGTGCCGCCGCGGCGAAAGTGTATCATCCCAATTTAAATTTCGTTTGCCTTTCACGCGCACATACTTCGTCGTAGCCACTTGAAATTCAAAGGACATGACGATGGCTCCTCCCTGAACGTTTTGATGTATCGACTTCCTGCCTGGCTCATAGCGCCCCCCGGTGGTAACAGGAAGTACGCAAAAATTCATTAAAAATCCATACTTCACCCGATCAACTTCATTCCACTTCTAATACATGCAGAACCAGTTGCTGAAGCTACATTATGAACGCTGTGAAGATACGACGAACGGCGTCCGTGTGCCGCCGCGGCGACTGACGATTTTTTATCGTACAATTACGTTTGCCTTTTTCGTGGCTTTAACGAAGTCGTGTCCTCACGAAATTTCATCCACGGGTCAAGAATGGCGAGCTCTTTCAGGGGATAGAGTCGTTTCCCATGGGCGTGGCTAAATGCCTCAATAGCGCCCCCTAGAAGTTTTTCCGAATTTCTTCATAGACAAATTTCGCTTACTTTGTCGTACACATACGAAACTCGACACACACGTGTATCATACCCAAACATACCAAAAATTGAATTGGAGCCACGCCCTAAACCTAACAGGAAGTCGGCCATTTTGGTTAGCATTTCTTTGACGCAAAACGAACTCCTCCGAGGGAGTTCGCCCGATTGACTTCAAATTGGGCACGGAACATCTCCAGACTGAGCTGATTACGGCTTGTGCTCCGCAGGTGTGTAGGTCAAAGGGCGTGGCTGCTAGCGCACGGCCAAGTTCCCGAATTCAGCTAAAAAGGTTTAAATGCTATCACGCCCACAGATTTGATCGCAGCAGCTTCAAACTTGGTGCACATGATGATGGCGTGACCCTGAACGATCCGACATATTATTTTCCTACGTCACTCATAGCGCCCCCCGGTGGTAACAGGAAGTGCGCTAAAATTCATTAAAAATACATAGTTGCCCCCATCAACTTCATTCCACTTCTAAAACATGCCGAACAAGTTGGTGAAGGTATTTCGTGAACGCTATGACGCTACGGCTAATGGCCCCCTTGTGGCGGCGACAGGAATAGCGCTCCATCGTGAACTGCCACCTCCCACGGATTTTGCCCGATTGACTTCATATTCGCTACAGATCATCGGGAGACCGAGCTGGTCAAACACTATTAAAAGCTTTTCTCTACGTGAAACGGCGTGGCTGCTAGGGGGCGACAAAGTTGGTCAACTGCTCGTTTAGTCGCCATGCTATTATGTTTGCCTTCCACGCCCACATACTTGGTCGTAGTCACTTCAAAATTTCAGTACATGATCAGGGGCCCGCCCTCTACGCCTCCATTTGATCGTACGCTAGCTCGCTCAAGACGCCCCCTTGTGGACACAGGAAATGTCGCGTTTTGCATCGACATTGTCCGATCGGCTCGAAACTTCACATGTGTGATGAGGTCACGACCCCGAACGCAACGGCCCACATCCCGTTACCGCCCCCTGGTGGACGAACCGTAAACCTGCCGTAACTCCATCGTACGTTGTCCGTTTTGCTCGAAACTTCACGTGTTCGACGAGGGGACCGCCCTCGACGCAGCCGCCCGCGTCCGGTTGCGCGCGGGGGTTTTCGAAGAGCGGCCCGGGGGTAGCGGGGACGCCGAGTGGCGTGGAGCGAGGGCCCGTCATAGCCGCTTGCGGCTTTAATTAATATTATTATTATTATTATTATATTCAAATATATGAAGATGATAAATTTTACTTTGGGTTGTGTAAAATAGGTGCTCATCTCAGCTTACAATGCGTTATTGTCTTCTCAGACACGATATGACCCCTGACCATGTAAAGGAAGAAAACTAGTAGCCCACTTTTTAGTTGCCCCCTCTGGTTGAGACAACTTGCCCATGTGACAACAACACCCATTACCTTGGTATCACACCTGTATGGATTAATTCAATGTGAGCCTATGAATAAATATTGAGCTATAGGATACAGCAGCGGTAGAAGAGCTGTTGACATATTTCCTGTTTAAAAGCACAAAGGTATTACAAGTAAAATAAACTGAGAGTATCAGAAATAAAAGCTTCTATTTACACAAAATACTTCTGTCTTTTCTTATATTTATTACTGTATATATTATCATATTTATTAAAAGAATAGTTCACCCAAAATTAAAATTGCACTCATTATCTACTCACCCTCATGTCGACTAAGGGCTGGGAGAAGTTTCAGAGTTATCCGTGGCTTCTCTGAGTTACAGGGGGTCTCGGCATAGCAGTGCATGTCCATAACGGTTACAAATGGATACCACTTTTCTTCATAACAAAAAGACACACCAAAAAACATCCAAATACCTCGCAAGATTTGCGCCGGCGTCAGAGATTTCGGAACAATTTCGCATTTCGGGGCTTCAATATAAGATGGACATTACGAGCACTATGGAGGTATTTGGATGTTTTTTGGTGTATCTTTTTGTTACGAAGAAAAGTGGTATCCATTTGCAACCGTCTATGGACATGCAGCGCTGCACGGAGCCCCGCTGTAACTCAGAGAAGGCACGGAGGACTCTGAAACTTCTCCCAGCCCTTAGTCGACATGAGGGTGAGTAGATAATGAGTGCAATTTCAATTTTGAGTGAACTATCCCTTTAACATTAATTCAATTATGGACACATCCCATGAGGTTTGTTTTAATCCTGTGATTCTGTCACTTTAAATTTAGTGTGTGGGGGAATTCCCCACCCCCACAAATACACACAGTGACATAGAGACATACCAACACCCACACACACTCACAAGCTTGCACACCAACACACTAGCTATCATTATTGTGACGTTATAGAGACATGACCGACCTGTTCTCTTCACACAATCAACACCTGCACATGTACTCTTCACTCATGCACACCTTACACTACTGACATTCACCACACTCCATAATATAAATATTTTTCTTTGATGGCTTAATTTGGTCTAATTTGGTTCAATTTGGTTTAATAAAGTACTGATTTGAACATTTACATTGTGTTGTCTGTCTCCCTTTTTGTTGTGACCCTTCAGGTCATGACAATGTAAATTGAGTGGGCCACTTTGCTTTGTTATTAATAAATCCAGATTTTCATGGTTTCATGTTTTTTCTTTCTTCTTTTTTTTAAATCTGAGGGTGTTCCCACAATTCCCATTGTGACATTTACAGGCGTTAAAGGGATAGTTCAACATTTTGGCAAATTGGCCCATTGCCATAATCCCTATAGTCATAGCTGTAGGTTCGTTACCTTTAATTGTCGGTGCAAGCTATTTTTAGAACGGCGGAGCAGAGCGGCAAACTGCTCAGAGCTATGCTATGGAAGCTAATGGGATTTCTTGGTTTCCCTCATCAAACTCATCAAATATCCAACAACTCCAAAACGCTCTGGTGGACAAGTTGTGACCTGCAAATTCACCACGCTATGAGATAATAACAGAACACGTGTGTGTGTGTGTGTGTGTGTGTGTGTGTGTGTGTGTGTTCAGATGTTTAACGTGAAACAGGCAAAAATACTCATGTGCTTTCAGTGTCTAAACCTGTGTGAAGGCGTATTTTCTCGAGGGCACAAAGACAGCTTTGGGGATACCAACATCATGGAGTTGAAAGCAAAGATTGCTTTAGTTCTGCTCTGGCAAGAATTCAAAAGCTTTTCATATTTAAATGCATGAAAGCTGCACCCTGATTATTCCTATGTTATCCATTTACACTTGACCTTAATATGCCTCATAAGATGTTTTTTTGTGTATAAACTGTTGAGTTACATTTTTGTGTTTTCTGTAAATTGTGCTAAAAGCAATACAAATCTGTTAAAAAAAGACACGTTTTTTTTCACGTAACACTTTTATTGAATTTCCTTGAGATTTATTTTTCGCCTTTACTCTGCCTCTTATTATTATAACCTTTATTTAACCAGGTTTGTCCCTTTGAGATCTAAGATCTCTTTTGCAAGAGAGACCTGGCCAAGAATGGCAGCACATAAAGTTTCAACAAGTCACATTAAAGGGACAACGAGGAGTTTCTATTCGGTTATAAAAAAGTCTCACGTTAATGTGGATGAATCTCCGCTACCCACACTTGTTAATGGGCCCATTTTCGATAAATATACCGTTCTGTCTCTATCATTATTTTGTTATTATTAGTGGTGGCGGAGATGCTGGTCGAGCTGACCAGCGTTTATTACTTTCGGTTTCGCAACGAGTCATGAGAATAACACAGCTGAATCGCTGTTTATGGTCGGAACTCCGACGGTATGTGAACCTCTTTGAACCTCTGACTTTAATTCTTGATGAATGAAAATATGAGTCCGTCTTGCGCCGGTCAAAAGAATTTTACGGTGCGCGCGGAGGCTCATAAATCTAGTGTGAAAACGCTTCGCTTTTCCAAAACTCCTCGTTGTCCCTTTAATCATAGACTTAAAGGCCCCATGCTGTGCACTTTTCTCTGGGTTTATTTACCTGCTGATATCCCTAACAAGATGTATCATTGGTTTTGAGTAGGCTACCTGTGATCTGCTTAATATCGTTTATATTGCCCCTTTCTGTTGCCTCTTTCTGGAGCTCTAGCAGGCACAGGTCATTTGGCCAATCAGAAGAGAGAATGAGAACCTCTCCTCTGATTGGCTCACTGTTTTTGAGTGGCATGTGGTCGGGTCAATCACAGGAAAGTAACTGAAACCTAAGCTGCATTCATAAAAATTAAAAAAAAAAAAGCAACTGGTCACGGTGGGCGGAGTTAGG